>NC_045434.1:78187503-78232483 GCF_002776525.5 Piliocolobus tephrosceles
TTCTTTCTTTCTTTCTTTCTTTCTTTCTTTCTTTCTTTCTTTCTTTCTTTCTTTTTTTTTCTATCTTTCTTTCTTTCTTCTTTCTTTCTCTCTTTCTTCTTTCTCTTTCTTTCTTTCCTTCTTTCTTTCTCTTTCTTTCTTCTTTCTTTTTCTTTTTCCTTCCTTCCCCTTTCCCTTTCTTTCTTTCTTTCTTTCTTTCTTTCTTTCTTTCTTTCTTTCTTTCTTTCTTTCTTTCTTTCTTTTCTTTCTTTCTCCCTTCCTTCCTCTCTTCCTCCTTTCTTTCCTTCCTTCCTCCTCCTCCTTCTCCTCCTTCTTCTTCTTCCTCCTCCTCCTTTCTTTTTCCTTCCTTCCTTCCTTCCTTCCTTCCTTCCTTCCTTCCTTCCTTCCTTCCTTCCTTCCTTCCTTCTTTCCTTCCTTTCTTCCTTTCTTCCTTCTTTTTGTGTCTTTCTTTCTCATCATTTTTTTTTCTGTCTCTTTCTCTTGTGAAAAGGCAGCTACAATAAACACAAGCAGATCCAGAGAGAGAAGGTGAGAGAGCACACCTGTGCCATTGCATAGGACAGTTTATCTTGGTTACTCTCACAAGGTTTAAAAAAATGGAGCCCTGTACCCATTGTAGTCCACAAAAGCAGAAACAAATGTGCAGTGAGGAAGAAAGTGATATGGTTGGTTTGCTAAGATATAAGATAGGTGAAATGGATTTGAGAAGTTCTTCCTAGGCTTTAATTTAAACTATAATACAGATTTCATTGCCAGTGCACACCACTATGTATAGCACAGAGAAATGCTTAATAAATATTTTCAACATATTTATGAATGATAAATTAATGAATGATAAAAATAAATTAATTTAAATAATGAATGATAAAAATATATAGAAAAGATAAGCAGTTGAGGGATAGATCATTATTTGAGGGGACAGGGAAGACCATTTACATCCTCGGAGGGCTTTGTAAAAATTTTCTACATTTTCTGGGGCAGAAATATTCCTGGTGAGAGTTTTAAGTTTTATTTTTCAACAGCTGGACTCTGGGCAAGATATCTAAAAATGCATATTGCTGCTCCGAGAGAGAAAGAGAGAGAGAGAGAGAGACTGAGTAAATATAAAAGGTTGTTGTTGTGCAGTTTGGACAGTTTGGAATATTGAGGGATCACAGGAGCTGCAGAGGCAAACAGATTAATTAAAGGCTTTAGGCCTCATCATGAAGGCCTTGAACTTTGCATGAGCATTGTAGCCAAAGTAGTTTCCAAAGGGTGAGGCTCCGTGACTCTTTCACCTCAATATTAAGGAGCATCAACTCCTACATTTCACAGCTG
Organism: Piliocolobus tephrosceles; assembly: GCF_002776525.5. Classification (NCBI taxonomy): domain Eukaryota; kingdom Metazoa; phylum Chordata; class Mammalia; order Primates; family Cercopithecidae; genus Piliocolobus; species Piliocolobus tephrosceles. The sequence goes on from NC_045434.1 coordinate 78,188,821, forward strand.
CTACAGTGACTGGATACATTTCAAGGAAGAATGACTCATTTTAGAATCCTGCTGGCAAAGAGACTCATGTTAATAAGAGCAACAGTTTGATGTAGCTTATCTGATTTTTAAATATCACCAAGCCCTTTTATAGGCATAAGATGCAAGTATTAGAAGGAATAATGATAGTAATCTGGCTAAATTTCAATTATCCATGCTAATGTTGTAAAATTTCCCAAAAGTAATTTATGTTTGGCATTGATAGACATTGTGGAAAGTTGTCTGTGTGTTGGGGCAATGGATTTATCAACACAAACATGTTTGGCTCCTCTATTACTAAAATGATTTTACATTGCCTGAATACTCAAAGGGAAGGAAAGAAAGTCCAGAAGACAGTAACTGGTGGTTAGAAATCAGCATAGAATAGTCACTTGTACATAACTTCGCAAATTTTAAAGCACTTTAAAATATATCTCATTTCATTTTTATAGTAACACTGAGCAGATATGGATGTCAAACCATACTAATTGGGAATGTTTTGCCTTATATAATCCCCAGTAGCCTCTCCTAAATTCACAAGTAAATATTCTAAGAAAAGCCAGTGCATTTGCTGTGCAAATAAATACAGCTTCAAGGAAACATCCTCAGCCATTTCTTTCCAACTAGAACAACACTCCATTCTTGCAGTAATTGATTGCCTCAATGGCCCCAGTTCTTCATCTTCTCCTACCATATCTTTTATAGTGTGACTTTGCAGTTTCTCCCATCAGGAGATGGAGACTATTTCCCCCGCCTTGATTTTGAGTTTGGCCATGTGACTTGCTTTGGCAGTGTTGATGCAAACAGAATTGAAACAGGCCTGCAAGTATTTGCTAATGCTCTTGCTTTTCTTCTAGCTGTCAAAGGAGAATGTCTAAACTAAACTGCTGTGAGAAGACATGTAAGGAGCAGAGTCTAGAATCTGCTTCACCACAGGAAGGATGCCAGCATGTCAGGAATTCGGGGAGGAAGGAAGAAGGATGGAGAAAGAAGGGAAGGAGGAAAGGAAGGAAAGAAGGAAGGAAGGAAGGAAGGGAGGGAGGGAGGGGAGAAGGAGGGAGGGAGGGAGGAGAGAAGGAGGGAGGGAGGAGGGAAGGGAAGGAGGGAAGGAATCAGGAAGAAAGTCAAGAACGATGGAAGTCCTCTTAATCAGTAAATACCGGCTAACATCACCATTTTTAATAGCTGCCAAATAGTCAAATGTAATCATTACCATTATTTATTAAACCAGTCCCTTATCCTGGTAAATTGCAAAATGGCTGCAATTTTCTGCTCCTTCCTATATCCATGCTCCTTTGCAATGTGATTTTGCTGTTTCTTCCAGGAAGAGGTAGAGTCTGTTTCTCCACCTTTTGAAACTGGGCTGGCCCTGTGACTTGCTTTGCCTGAAGGAATAAAATAGAAATGATATAATGCCAAGTCTTACCCTAGATCTCAAGTATCTTGCATCCTTCCTTTTGTTCTCTTGAAATCCTGCCTTACTGCTGTATGAATAAACCCAGCTTTTAAATAGCTGCAGACACATGAGAAAGGCCAACTCAAACCAGAACCATGTAGCTGAGTCCTGCTAAAATTGCTAATCCACATATACTCAGTAGCTAAATCAGTGGTTATTGTTAAAATCACTAAGTTTTGGGTGTGGTTTGTGTATAGCAAATTGATAATTGATGTATTTACTGATGAATTTTTAGACTGTTTCTAATTTTTCTTTACTATAAACAATGCTTTGATGGAAAACCTTCATATAGATCTTCACATATTAGTCAGATTATTTCCATAGTGTAATTGTCTAGAGGTGAGATTACTAGACCAAAGAGAATGTTCATTTTAAGTTATAATACATGTAGCTAAATTATTTCCTAGAAAGTAGGATTAATTTATGTAAGAGCATCCACCATGGTTAGGAGTAGAGGCAGGAACTATGTTAGATAGAGTGGTTAGGGAAGTCTTTTCTGGAGAGGTGACATTTCAGCCATAACCTCAATTGAATAAAGCAATGAACCATGTGACAATTGGGGCAAGAGTGGTCCAGGCAAGCAAAAGGCAAATGGCAAAAGACCAGTCTGGAAGGTATATGATGTTCTGGGTAGCATAGCTGCAATTCAGAGAAAGAGGAACAGAAGTTAGGTTGCAAATAGGCAGGGGAAAGATCTTGTAGAGCACTGTAGGCTGTGATAGAATTCTGTATTTTATTCTGAGTATGATAAGATGCCATTGGACGATTCTGTGCAGAGGGGTGGCATCACCATTGTTAATGGCAGCAGCAGCAGCATCCTCCTTATCACAAATATTTCGTAAGTGCTTGCTTATATGTCAGACACTGTTCTTGGCATGTGTCACATGTGTCATGTATTAAGTCACTTAATCTTCCCAATGCAAAAGTCGGGTACTATTGCTATCATCCTGATTTTACAAAAGAAATAATGGAAGTATAAATTAGATGAATTGTTCAAGTTCACACTGTGAGTTAGAGGCAAAACCAGGATTCAAATCTAGGCAGTTAGGCTCCAGGCCCTGGAATGATGTGATTTATGTTTTAAAGTGATACCTCGTAGGAACTGACTACAGCAGTACAAGGGAGGTACTGCCACTTCTGAGGCTGTTGCAGGAGCTTGGAGGAGAGTTCTTGGACTTGTTGGTGGCTATAAAAGTGGTGAGAAGTGATTTCAAGAATTAGCTGGTAGATTCTCAATGATCTGTTAATTATTTCAAAAACTCACAAGTTCATTTTGTTGGTAAAAAAAAAAAAAAGTAATGTCTCCCTGCCATTTTATTTGCATTTATTTAGTTAGAGTGAGATTAAATATGTTTCTTAATTATATTGGCTATTTAAATTTCTTCTGTGAAATGCCTGTACATATTCTTCACACATTTTTCTACAGGAGGTTGGCCTTTACTTGATTTATGAAGGTTCCTTGTATGTTAGGTATATTAACTTAAATACATTAATGTATTCATACAAATATGTCTTCTAATATAAATGTAAAATATAATAGTCTATGGATTTCCCAGTTTGTCTTTGCCATTGTGACTTTGCTGATTTTTTTTCACAATAACATTCATCTTCTGTTTATGCAGCAAAATTGCATTATGTTTTGTGGTTTCTGAATTTTCTGCCATATTTAGAATAGTTCTCTCCATTCAGAAATTAAAAGAGTACTCACCCAAATTTTCCTAGTACTTTTAGATTTGCATTTTTCTTTCACTTAAATGTTTAATTCATTTAAAATTTATATCGAAATCAGGAGTGACTTGAGATGTAGCTTAATTTATTTCACAAATTACTAAAAGTTTAGTTCATTATTTAAGAAAACACTGTCTTTTTTGCACCAATTTTTTATATATACTAAATTTACATATAATTGGTCCTGCTTTTGTATTTATTTCCATTCTTGTGTTAGAATTAAAGTGTTTTAATTATAAATATTTTATATAATTAATTTTATTTTCTATTAGAATAAGTACTTCTTGCCCCATGAATCTTTCTTTTCAGAATTTTCCTAGCTATTTCAGCTCACTTATTCTTTCATCTAAATTTTCAAATTACCTTTCAAGCTAAAAACATTTTGTTGAGTTTTGATGGAAATCACAATATTCTATAAATTTTTGTAGATAATTTAGGGAGAATTAACATCTTTAAAAATTAAAATTGTAATGGAAAGATTTATTCTACTAGTGAGGTGTATTGTTGTTATTGCAACTACTAATATGCTGCATTTGGAGGAATTTCTTTGTCTTCATCTTGTCTTCTCTCACTCCCTCAGCTCCCCCCACACATATAAAAATTGCAGAGCGCATTAAAATAGGGGATTTTCAGTATTTTCTCTTGAACTTGAGCTTTCTTCTTTTATTTGCTCTGCTTTACCTGCTCCCCAGCGCTGGGAAATTGTTGTTAATCAGCTCCAAATCTTAGTTCCCAGAAGGGGAATGTGTATGAAAAGACCACATTGGCCCTCAACATCTGTAACTTTTCAGTCCATTGTATGCCTCTTCTATGAGCACACCACAGGGCATTTTTTTCCAATCTGAAACTTATTTCACATTAACACACTTTTGTTTTACAACACTCTTTCCAAGTTTATGGCTTTCTTGTTTGAGCCGCTTGTTCCAATTGTATCTAATATTTCATCAAATATGGTAAAGAAGCCATGAGAATAAATTGATGCTTCTTAAGAACACTCTTAAGCAGACACCGCCAGATTGCTGTAATGGTTTTCCTTTTTAGCCCTTCTGAATTGTAATATGTTTCTGAGGCCAAATTCTTCAGGGAAACATTATGACTATTTAAGGTCTCCAAACTTTATGCTTCAATACAAAAGGCCTAAGGGTGAGGATTTTAAATGGATGAAGTGGAGAAATTTTCACTTCCTTAAGCAAACATATAGCATTTCCTTCCATGTGTCAGAAATGAAAACAAAAAATACAAACTAATTTGTCATGAAATTTTCCCTTTTATAATTCCCTCTTTGGTGCTTTTTCAACCTAACAAGTCATATTTTCTCTTCTTTTGTGTCAGGTTTATAGCTTTGCTGGTCACAGTTTCAATAACCATGATGGACGATCCTCTGTTCTATATATCATGTACAAGTATTCAGCTTAAAAGTATCTTTGTGTTCACAGCTTGCTTTCTGTCACCTCTCCGATCCCTCCTCCCCACCGCACATGCACATGGCGTTATATTATATGCGCGGAGAGCTTTGGGGAAAGCTCATATTTAGGAACATTAAGTAAGCAGAGGAGGATGGCTGCTTATTTGGGCTGAGCTTGACCTCACTATGAAATGAGGTAAATTGTCATATTTACGACTCAGAGTAAGTCAATAATATATTGGCATTCACATGTGGAAACGCGTTTACTCCCCAACATGGGGCCTCTACTTTGTTTTTCTCCAAGTAGTATTCACCTAAGTATGAGTCTTTCTTTTTACCTTTTTTCTTTTTCTCTCTTCCTCCCTTCTTTCTTTCTCCTTTCTTCTTTCCTTTCTCCCCTTTCCTTCCTTCCTTCCTTCTTTCCTTCCTTCCTTCCTTCTTTCCTTCTTTTCTTTTCTCTTTCTCTTTTTATGTTTTCTCCCCTTCACCTTTCTGAGACCTAAGTAAACTTTGTGAGATTTATCTCATTTATATATAGCATAAAAGACTTTTCTTCAGAAAACTAAAATTATTGCTCTAACATTCTATTTCTACCCTCTCTTTGCCTGTTCTATGCTTACACACACACACACACACACACACACACACACACACACACACACAGACATACAGACTCATCAGCCACTGAAAAAAAAACTACATGGTTGGATAAATGCTATTCACAACTATTGCCTGGAAATGTGATCCTATTGGGGTCTTTGGAGTCTCAATCAGTATCATTTATTTTTCTTGTTATACTGCCTCCCTATAAATTACAGCAGGAGAAAGGAAGGTCACATGGGATCTGATTTACTGTGGAGAATATTGAGAAGGAAAAAAAAAAGTATTAGAGTAAGTCATTGATAATAAAAAAGTAGAAAAAACTTACTGTGAGTCTTTATTATTTCTAAATTTGGTAAGCTACACCTCCCTGTTCTCCCAGCTACAAGGCCCCATTATCCTGAAGTCTGTTTTTATAACTCAAGTTTGCAAGTGGGATTTAGGTTGGGAAGGCGTGTAGAAAATCTGGACCTGTTTTCCTCTGTCTCCAATATGTTGTGGAAGTTAGGTTTCTCTCCCTCCTTTTTCTAGCTTGTGCAGATTTGTGGGGTGTTGCCAATCTTTTCCACCTGGTCTTTCTCCTCCTCCTTATGTCTGAGTCACTGTTTGGATTCCATCGGCTCTTCTGTGACTGACCACCCTTACTGGGAGAACCGGTATGCCTGACCACACATGGGCAATGTACTGGTAACAGGAGAGAGTCCTGAGCTGGAAAAGGCCTCTGAAACACTGGAAATGGTCTTTACTAGATACTGTCTTTCTTGATTTTTCTCATCATGCACATGGCAGTTCAAAGCAATTGCCATTTTGACTCTGGGCTGAGTTGCTGTTGCTAGTAAATGTACTAAACCAAAGCAACCATCAAATGAAATCAGCAGTGACTAACTTGCTTTACACTACATGACTTTAAGGAACTGGTTAGGATGAGTTTTCTGCTTTTTATCCCTTAGATTCAACAGGAAGAAATTGTGAAAGCACAGAACTGGGCACCAGAAGAGTGATTTTAAAATTCATCTGTGTTTCTGCATTTCTGGTTCCTTAAAGATGTTATTTACTTTTCCTTGGCCTCTATTTCCCTCTTTGTTATTTTGAAGGGTTGATTTTCTCTGAGGTCACTTTCTGTAATAGCATTTGATGACCATTTTTTTTTTTTTTTAATTTAAAAAGGGAATTGGATAGGATTTTCTTATTACCACATTTTAAATAATTTGTGCTATGATCTGGTGCAAAGAACAGAACTGTTTTCCCTACATCTATGTGGGGAGAATGATTCTCATGAGTGAACTACTTCCCACAAATGTTGAAAAGATGAGGGACTAAGGGACTTAGGTTGTCTCCGTAGAGCGTAAAACAAAGCAAGATTTGGCAGCTCTCCAGCTCATTTGATCTACGTGAAACAGGGACTAATTTTTTATGTTTTATTTTTGGCTTTACGCTAGTCATGGTTTTTAGGAAAGTTGATATGAGTGCAATTACTGACCATTTTATTTTATAAACAACTTATTAAATTCTATCATGTAGCTGAAGCTACAGGTATTATTCTGAAGAATTCCAATTGCCTGATTCATTTCTTCTTTCAAAAAAATATTACGGATGGGTAAAAACACTTTGCCATATAGTTTGCATTTATTAGTGCTTTCAGTTAATTTGCTGAAAGTGAATAATCAGACTGCAGAAGATGGACTCAGGCTTAGGTCAGGGACTTGATTTATGTGTTTGCTCCCCTATTAAAGATTCACACTCCTTGGTTGTAGATTCTGGATTTACACATAAATAGGACCAGACTAAGGAATCCTGGATGGCAGGAATCCTATTTTATTCTTTGTGTACCGGTATCATGCTGCCTGAATACAGTAGGATTTTAGTAAATATATTTTGAAAAACATATATAACTAAATAGCCACTCAATTTACTTTTACCATCATTTTTTTATTGGTGTAAAGTATGCATAACATAACTTTTGCTTTTTGGGTTTTTTTTTTTTTTTTTGAGACGGAGTTTTGCTCTATCATCAGGCTGGAGTGCAGTGGCGCGATCTCGGCTCACTGTAACCTCTGCCTCCCAGGTTCAAGTGAGTCTCCTACTTCGGCCTCCTGAGCAGCTGAGACTACAGGTGTGAGCCACCACGCCCCCCTAATTTTTGTATTTTTAGTAGAGACGAGGTTTCACCGTGTTGGCCAGGATGGTCTCGAGCTCTTGACCTCATGATCCTCCCACCTCAGCCTCCCAAAGTGCTGGAGCACAACATTTTAAGTACAATTTAGTGGCATTAAGTACATTTACAATGTTGTGCACCTATCACCACCATCCATCTCCAGAGCTACAGAATAAAGAAATTAAACCTAGAATGCTGAGTGTATTTATTATCAATTGAGTTTCGTAGCTATGTTTTCTCTCTCATACACTAGATTGGCTATTTTCTGAGCAAAGGGACTGGCTTGAAATTAGTGGACTTCAAGCCTATTTACCTAGACATTTTTAGAGAATGTTGAAAAAAATACCTCCTTCTCATTTTTATATTGACTTCTAAAATTTTGCATAAGAATTTGAGCAATCCTAAGGAAATTTCTTATATGTTGCAAATATTGGCAATTTAAAATTAAATTATTACATCACTATTTTAAATATATCCAGTGAAATGTTATATACCATAGCAATTTGATACTACCATCATCTACTTAAAAATATACAAATAATCCTTTTACAAGTTGAAAGTTTTACATTATTTCTTTTTTTCTCTTGAATTTATATTTTCATTCTACTTCCCTCACATTTTGTACAATTTAAGAACTGAATGTCATTTATTGAGTACTTTATCATTCTTCTTGGCAATGATACACATTTAAAATTTTTAAAGTTTTAAATTTTCTGTGACCATTAGGTTCAATGTTGGAAACAATTTCTACCAGACTGAGTTATCATCATCCAATCATCAAAATCATTAGTGCATAATCAAACAACATAACTACATAAAATTACATTATTATGTATATTTTTATTATACAATAACATACAATTTCATGGGAAGTAAATATTTTAAGGAGATACTTTAAAATTTGTAATTTGTTCTCTTTATTGCCAGAATGAAACAAAGTTCAACATCAGTTCTACTTCTGTTTTTCATTTCAAAAGATGTAGCACTGAGACATCTTGTTCACGTGTTAAATTAGATGGAAAATAACTCCTTTTGAATTAAACGCTAAAAATTAAATAGAAGATCTAGCATCAAAAATTATTTTTAGTAATCAGATGGAAATTCAATTACAAGTCTTCACTTTCTTAGTTTTGTGGAAGTATATCTCTCTCAAAAAAAGTTTTAACAAGACCTAGAAAATGACAATTATTTATGCCTATTGTTTTTTCCCATATAGGATCTTGCTTAATCTAGCATGTTTATAAGGTGTTAGAGGAATAAAAATAATGTGAGTTTAAATGGTACCTTTTTCCTCCAAATAATATTTTTAAACAAAGTCATTTTATCTTATCATAAATGTAAATATATTTTTTATTAAAGCCTTTGAGCATAATATGTATTTTTATTAATTTGTGAAAACCATATTCTATAGAATCAAGTGGCAAAGTCAGTCCTCATTATCAGATTCAGTCTCCAAATCAGATTTACTTTCTGTAAGAAAGCCTAACTTCATATTTCAATTCAAATAAACTTGTTAATTCACTTCCCTTGGACAATTTGACTTCCAAATTCTAATAGTAAGGTAAATAGATAAGGGAATGAAACCTTCCATGGGTTTGCACCTGGATATGTATATAAAGGTACAGATGCTATATATGTAGTGTGTGTGTGTTATCAGCATTCTCTTTGCTTTGCCATCACAGGATTTTGCCTCAACAGTGGTACATTTAACATAGACTTACAGTACCTTGTTTCTAGTGCCACACTTTGCTTTTACAAATCTATGCATAATATAAAGAAGCACAAAAAGCCCTCTCAGTGGTATAAGGTATCCATCATGAGCATAGAAGCTTTTGTCAACACCAGTATTTCAAATGGTGTCTTTGCTAGCCATGGGTTAGGGCTGGGGTTACACCTCAGGAAAATGCACCAGCATCAGTTTCAGGATGTCTGTCTTTTGTAAGTTGGCAGAAGGGAGAATCAACCGAAAATCTGAACCCCAGGCATTTCTCAAGCAAATAATTTTTTAAAAGGACAAGTATGGAAGTTGAAGATCAGAAAACGTATTCTCTGAAAACTACCCGTGCCATGTGTCCCTTGGAAAGCGTATATTCCAGGGGTATACACACTCCGTTGTCATATACGTTTCTGTGCCCTTACCATTTAGCTTAATACCTACTAATATTTATCATGTTGTCACAGTTGTAAATTCTCTACTTTCATGATATAATTTCTTTTTTTTTTTTACTTTTATTTTTTAAGTTCAAGGGTACATGTGCAGGTTTGTTATATGGGTAAACTTGTGTCATGGTGGTTTGTTGTACAGATTATTGCATTACCTAGGTATTAAGCCCAGTGTCCATTAGTTATTTTTCCTGATCCTCTCCCTCCTCCTACCCTCCACCCTCTAATAGGCCCCAGTGTGTGTTGTTCCCCTCTATGTGTTCATGTGTTCATGTGTTCTCATTATTTAGCTCTCACTTATGAATGAGAACATGTGGTATTTGGTTTTCTGTCCCTTCATTAGTTTGCTTAGGATAATGGTCTACAGCTCCATCCGTGTTCCTGCAAAGGTCATGATCTTGTTCTTTTTTTTTTTTTTCCTACTTATCATTTTTTTTTCATTATTATACTTTAAGTTCTAGGGTACATATGCACAACGTGCATGTTTGTTACATATGTATACTTGTGCTATGTTGGTGTGCTGCACCCATCAACTCATCAGCACCCATCAGGTCGTCATTTACATCAGGTATAACTCCCAATGCAATCCCTCCCCCCTCCCCCCTCCCCTCTCCCCCCTCCCCATGATAGGCCCCGGTGTGTGATGTTTCCCTTCCCGAGTCCAAGTGATCTCATTGTTCAGATCCCACCTATGAGTGAGAACATGCGGTGTTTGGTTTTCTGTTCTTGCGATAGTTTGCTGAGAATGATGGTTTCCAGCTGCATCTATGTCCCTACAAAGGACACAACATCCTTTTTTATGGCTGCATAGTATTCCATGGTGTATATGTGCCACATTTTCTTAATTCAGTCTGTCACTGATAGACATTTGGGTTGATTCCAAGTCTTTGCTATTGTGAATAGTGCTGCAATGAACATACATGTGCATGTGTCTATAGAAGCATGATTTATAATCCTTTGGGTATATACCCAGTAATGGGATGGCTGGTTCATATGGTACTTCTAGTTCTAGATCCTTGAGGAATCGCCATACTGTTTTCCATAATGGTTGAACTAGTTTACAATCCCACCAACAGTGTAAAAGAGTTCCTATTTCTCCACATCCTCTCCAGCACCTATTGTTTCCTGACTTTTTAATGGTTGCCATTGTAACTGGTGTGAGATGGTATCTCATTGTGGTTTTGATTTGCATTTCTCTGATCGTCAGTGATGACGAGCATTTTTTCATATGTCTGTTGGCTGTATGCATGTCTTCTTTTGAGAAATGCCTGTTCGTATCCTTTGCCCACTTTTTGATGGGGTTATTTTTTTCTTGTAAATTTGTTTGAGATCTTTGTAGGTTCTGGATATTAGCCCTTTGTCAGATTGGTAGATTGCAAAAATTTTCTCCCATTCTGCAGGTTGCCCGTTCACTCTGATGGTAGTTTCTTTTGCTGTGCAGAAGCTCTTTAGTTAATTAGATCCCATTTGTCAATTTTGACTTTTGTTGCCATTGCTTTTGGTGTTTTAGACATGAAGTCCTCGCCCATGCCTATGTCCTGAATGGTACTACCTAGGTTTTCTTCTAGGGTTTTTATGGTATTAGGTCTAACATTTAAGTCTCTAATCCATCTTGAAGTAATTTTCGTATAAGGAATAAGGAAAGGATCCAGTTTCAGCTTTCTACTTATGACTAGCCAACTTTTCCAGCACCATTTATTAAATAGGGAATCCTTTCCCCATTTCTTGTTTTTCTCATGTTTGTCAAAGATCAGATGGCTGTAGATGTGTGTTATTATTTCTGAGGACCCTGTTCTGTTCCATTTGTCTATATCTCTGTTTTGGTACCAGTACCATGCTGTTTTGGTTACTGTAGCCTTGTAGTATAGTTTGAAGTCAGGTAGCATGATGCCTCCAGCTTTGTCCTTTTGACTTAGGATTGTCTTGGCAATGTGGGCTCTTTTTTGGTTCCATATGAACTTTAAAGCAGTTTTTCCAATTCTGTGAAGAAACTCATTGGTAGCTTGATGGGGATGGCATTGAATCTACAAATGACCTTGGGCAGTATGGCCATTTTCACAATATTGATTCTTCCTATCCATGAGCATGGTATGTTCTTCCATTTGTTTGTGTCCTCTTTTATTTCACTGAGCAGTGGTTTGTAGTTCTCCTTGAAGAGGTCCTTTACATCCCTTGTAAGTTGGATTCCTAGGAATTTTATTCTCTTTGAAGCAATTGTGAATGGAAGTTCATTCATGATTTGGCTCTCTGTTTGTCTATTACTGGTGTATAAGAATGCTTGTGATTTTTGCACATTAATTTTGTATCCTGAGACCCTGCTGAAGTTGCTTATCAACTTAAGGAGATTTTGGGCTGAGATGATGGAGTTTTCTCAATATACAATCATGTCATCTGCAAACAGGGACAATTTGACTTCTTCTTTTCCTGATTGAATACCCTTTATTTCTTTCTCTGGCCTGATTGCCCTAGCCAGAACTTCCAACACTATGTTAAATAGGAGTGGTGAGAGAGGGCATCCCTGTCTTATTCCAGTTTTCAAAGGGAATGCTTCCAGTTTTTGCCCATTCAGTATGATATTGGTTGTGGTTTTGTCATAAATAGCTCTTATTATTTTGAGATACATTCCATCAATACCTAGTTTATTGAGAGTTTTTAGCATGAAGGGCTGCTGAATTTTGTCAAAGGCCTTTTCTGCATTTATTGAGATAATCATGTGTTTTTTGTGTTTGGTTCTGTTTATATGCCGGATTAGGCTTTTTGATGTGCTGCTGGATTCAGTTTGCCAGTATTTTATTGAGGATTTTTGCATCGATATTCATCAGGGATATTGGTCTAAAATTCTCTTCTTTTGTTGTATCTCTGCCATACTTTGGTATCAGGATGACGTTGGCCTCATAAAATGAGTTAGGGAGGAATCCCTCTTTTTCTATTGATTGGAGTAGTTTCAGAATGAATGGTACCAGCTCCTCCTTGTACCTCTGGTAGAATTTAACTGTGAATCTGTCTGGTCCTGGACTTTTTATTGTTGGTAGGCTATTAATTATTGCCTCAATTTCAGAGTCTGCTATTGGTCTATTCAGGGATTCAGCTTATTCCTGGTTTAATCTTGGGAGAGTGTAAATGTCCAGGAAATTATCCATTTCTTCTAGATTTTCTAGTTTATTTGTGTAGAGGTGTTGATAGTATTCTCTGATGGTAGTTTGTATTTCTGTGGGGTCAGTGGTGATATCCCCTTTATCATTTTTTTTTTTTTGCATCTATTTGATTCATCTCTCTTTTCTTCTATATTAGTCTTGCTAGTGGTATAACTATTTTGTTGATCTTTTCAAAAAACCAACTCCTGGATTCATTGGTTTTTTGGAGGGTTTTTGGTGTCTCTATCTCCTTCAGTTCTGCTCTCATCTTAGTTATTTCTTGACTTCTGCTAGCTTTTGAATGTGTTCATTCTTGCTTCTCTAGTGCTTTAAATTGTGATGATAGAGTGTCAATTTTAGATCTTTCCAGCTTTCTCTTGTGGGCATTTAGTGCTATAAATTTCCCTCTGCACACTGCTTTAAATGTGTCCCAGAGATTCTGATATGTTGTATCTTTGTTCCCATTGGTTTCAAAGAACATCTTTATTTCTGCTTTCATTTCGTTATGTACCCAGTAGTCATTCAGGAGAAGGTTGTTCAGTTTCCATGTAGTTGAGTGGTTTTGATTTGCTTAGTTCTGAGTTCTAGTTTGATTTCACTGTGGTCTGAGAGACAGTTTGTTATAACTTTTGTTCTTTTACATTTGCTGAGGAGTGCTTTACTTCCAATTATGTGGTCAATTTTGGAATAAGTGTGATGTGGTGCTGAGAAGAATGTATATTCTGCTGATTTTAGGTGGAGAGTTCTGTAGATGTCTATTAGGTCCACTTGGTGCATAGTTAAGTTCAATTCCTGGATATCCTTGTTAACTTTCTGTCTCGTTGATCTGTCTAATGTTGACAGTGAGGTGTTGAAGTCTCCCATTATTATAGTATGGCAGTCTAAGTCTCTTTGTAAGTCTCTAAGGACTTGCTTTATGAATCTGGGTGCTCCTGTATTGGGTGCATATATATTTAGGATAGTTAGCTCTTCCTGTTGAATTGATCCCTTTACTATTATGTAATGTCCTTCTTTGTCTCTTTTGATCTTTGATGGTTTAAAGTCTGTTTTATCAGAGACTAGGATTACATCCCCTGCTTTTTTTTTTTTTTTTCTCCATTTGCTTGGTAGATCTTCCTCCATCCCTTTATTTTGAGCCTATGTGTGTCTCTGCATGGAAGATGGGTCTCCTGAATACAGCAAACTGATGGGTCTTGACTCTTTATCCAATTGGCCAGTCTGTGTCTTTTAATTGAAGCATTTAGTCCAGTTACATTTAAGGTTAATATTGTTATGTGTGAACTTGATCCTGTCATTATGATATTAGTTGGTTATTTTGCTCATTAGTTGATGCAGTTTCTTCCTAGCATGGATGGTCTTTACATTTGGCATGTTTTTGCAATGACTGGTACCGGTTGTTCCTTTCCATGTTTAGTGCTTCCTTCAGGATCTCTTGTAGGGCAGGTCTGGTGTGACAAAATCTCTAAGCATTTGCTTCTCTGTAAAGGATTTTATTTCTCCTTCACTAATGAAACTTAGTTTGGCTGGATATGAAATTCTGGGTTGAAAATTCTTTTCTTTAAGAATGTTGAATATTGGCCCCCACTCTCTTCTGGCTTGCAGAGTTTCTGCTGTGAGATCTGCTGTTTGTCTGATGGGCTTCCCTTTGTGGGTAACCCGACCTTTCTCTCTGGCTGCCCTAACAGTTTTTCCTTTATTTCAACTTTGGGGAATCTGTCAATTATGTGTCTTGGAGTTACTCTTCTCAAGGAGTGTCTTTGTGGTGTTCTCTGTATTTCCTGAATTTGAATGTTGGCCTGCCTTACTAGGTTGGGGAAGTTCTCCTGGGTGATATCTTGAAGAGTGTTTTCCAACTTGGTTCCATTTTCCCCCTCACTTTCAGGCACCCCAATCAGACATAGATTTGGTTTTTTCACATAATCCCATACTTCTTGAAGGCTTTGTTCATTTCTTTTTCTTCTTTTTTCTTTAGACTTCTCTTCTCACTTAATTTCATTCATTTGATCCTGAATCGCTGATACTCTTTCTTCCACTTGTTGGAGTCAGTTACTGAAACTTGTGCATTTGTTATGCATTTCTCGTGTCATGGTTTTTATCTTTGTCGGTTCATTTATGGCCTTCTCTGCATTGATTATTCTAGTTATCCATTCTTCATTCTTTTTTCAAGATTTTTAGTTTCTTTGCGCTGGGTACGTAATTCCTCCTTTAGCTCTGAGAAGTTTGATGGACTGAAGCCTTCTTCTCTCAACTTGTCAAAGTCATTCTCTGTCCAGCTTTGATCTGTTGCTGGTGATGAGCTGTGTTCCTTTGGAGGGGGAGATGCACTCTTATTCTTTGAATTTCCAGCTTTTCTGCTGTGCTTTTTCCCCATCTTTGTGATTTTATCTGCCTTTGGTCTTTGATGATGCTGACATACTGATGGGGTTTTGGTGTGGGTGTCCTTCCTGTTTGTTAGTTTCCTTCTAACAGTCAGGACCCTCAGCTGTAGGTCTGTTGGAGATTGCTTGAGGTCCACTCCAGACCCTGTTTGCCTGGATGTCAGCAGCAGAGGCTGCAGAAGATAGAATATTGCTGAACAGTGAGTGTACCTGTCTGATTCTTGCTTTGGAAGCTTCCTCTCAGGGGTGTACTCCACCGTGTGAGGTGTGGGGTGTCAGTCTGCCCCTACTAGGGGATGTCTCCCAGTTAGGCTACTCAGGGGTCAGGGACCCACTTGAGCAGGCAGTCTGTCCTTTCTCAGATCTCAACCTCCGTGTTGGGAGATCCACTGCTCTATTCAAAGCTGTCAGACAGGGTCTTTTGCATCTGCAGAGGTTTCTGCTGCTTTTTGATCTTGTTCTCTTTTATGTCTGTATAGTATTCCATGGTGTAATGTACTACATTTTCTTTATCCACTCTACCATTGATGGGCATTTAGGTTGATTACAGATCTTTGCTATTGTGAATAGTGCTGCAGTGGAAATTTGCATGCATGTGTCATTATGATAGAACAATTCATATTGTTTCTGGTAAATATCCAGTAATGGGATTGCCGAGTCAAATAGTATTTCTGTTTTTAGGTCTTTGAGGAATCATCACACTGTCTTCCACAATGGTTGAACTAATTTAGACTCCCACAAACCGTATATAAGTGTTCTTTTTCTCTGCAACCTCATCAGCATCTGTTATTTTTTGACTTTTTAATAATAGCCATTCTGACTGGTGTGAGATAGTACCTCATAGTGGCTTTGATTTCCTTTCTCCAGTGACATGATATGATTTTTTAATAAACTAGTTAGTTCCACAGGTTATAGGTTGCATATCTCTGTGTGACAGAAAGCTTATTCATTCATCTTTTTTCATTTGCCAATTCAGCAAATACATGATAAACAGCTAATGTTTGCAATGCAATATGGGCTTAGCCAAAGATAAAAGCCACAAAAAAAGAATTTTTTTGTTTTGTTTTGTTTTTTTTTTTGTAGGAGTGAGAAGACGTGCACAAATAACTGTGGCATGAATCAGGAAGTGATGCTATATATATGAGGAGTTTGGAACAACTAGTTGTGGCCTGAAGAATCAAGTCCCAGTGATGACTGTGTGTGAGTATGGGTAGAGGCAAACCCCATCACTACTTCTGGAAATACAACTCAAAGGGTGTGTTGGACAATATTCCTATTTGAAAGATAGTCCTTTATTTAAAATTGGTAATTCATATGATCGTAGTTACATTTATGAGTTTGTGTGCATAAAACCCTTAAAATGAATTAACCTGTTTCCTACCTATGGAGTAGATTGAATCATGCTTTATTTTTTTCTATCGAGAAAGTGCATATAGCATCACAGTCCATCAGTTTCATATTTATTTGGGGAATGTTTTCAGATCAATCTTTCCTCACTGACTTGAGAACACATTTACTTTTTATTTCTTGAACTCCACTTCAACCAAAAAAGTCTCTCATGCTGACTCAGCGTACAAAGCTACATTTTATACCTGTCAGGCCACATATAGATTTTTATAAGGTGAACAATGGTTGTATTTAAGTACTGATGTAGTAATCTTGAAATCTTCTGGCAGTATCCTTTGGAAACTGATTCCATAAATTTTATTCGTATTAAATGTTTCTAATGGGAGTTGACAAATAGTTGAATGGGATAGCTTTTTCTTTGCACTTGGCAAAAGAGAGGGAAGAAAAAGTCCCCATTATACAATGAGAAATGCATTAATGCTCAAGCCCATTCATTAATCTCAATTTTGTACAAAAATAATTTAAAACCTTTAACAACTGTTGGTGAAATTACAGTGTGCTGCAGGGAAGTTGCAAAATTTTTATGGACCTAATAAAATTGTCATTGTAATACCATTATAGGGTGCTGTGACAATATAGATATTTATAATACTTGTACTCGCATGCCAAATTGAGAAGGGAGATAGTAAGTTTGATTGGAGACAAATGCTGAACAAGGCTAAAACCCAAGTGTGTTTGATAATGAAAAGCTCCCTATCATGTTTGATATAAAATGAAATTGGATGCGCAATCAGGCATTTTAACTGGTTGGATTTATAATGGAGCAGATAAACATTATCAAGCACAGCCTATAAAATAAGCTATTGTTATGATTATGCATTATCTTTAGATAAATTTCAAAGCAATTTTCAGTTGAGTATTTTCTGGTTTTTCACTCAATTTTGGCTTCAGAAATATGCCCACTGGCTTTTCTATGCTCTTACTTTTAGCATATAGCCAACAATCTCTTGATGGTCTTTAGTCAGGCTAAAAGCTTTTGAAAAAAAAATCTCGTAAGAGATTCAGTCACTTTGAAGTATAGGGTCAAAACAAACAAACAGCCCTCCTTTCAGTCAATGTCCTTGGTAATGTAGGGAAAAAGCATGTACTCTAAAATGGCTCAACACTGAAATCTTGAGGATGAAAAACAAAATTTGCAGGGTGTGTCCCAAAGGGAGCTGTGGTCTTTTCTATGTACTATATCTTCTGACTGCCCTTGGATTCATGTCGAGATCTGCTAACAGGATCAAGTGAATGAAATATTTAGATTCTCCTAGGATAGTTACATACAGCCATGCACTCCAGCCATGAAAGGCTTGGTGCTTACTCTCTTCTCTTACTGGGAATTGGCTGATGAGAACATCATAAACACACCCTTATTACAACACTGGAGTAGTCTTTGTGTTTGAATCCCTAATATCCCATCCTCTCCTCCAAGGAATTACTTTGACATGAACCTGTTAATTTCATTCCCTTTTATAGTGATTGGTTTAGGGATGGGCTTGTAACCTACTGCTAGCCTTTGCTCTGTGGAGGGGAGTATGCTGGTGTCTCCTGGGAACCCTACCTTCTTCCCAGGAAGAGATAGGAGAAAGATCTCCTTTTATGTATCTAGGTGTGGCCCATGGAAATACTGTAGACACCTCACTAAATCTAAAGATTAAGACAATACAAGGTAGGAGAGATACCGAAGACATGAGACAGAGCCTTGATACTTTGTACCTGGAACTCGTCTTCCTCCTGATGAGTGAGAATCTGAGCTGAGGACAAACTTGCAGAGCTATGCCATGTATCAATTCTGTAACTTTTGGAAAATTCTTAATTTCTCTGAATCTTGGTCACTCCATTAGTGAACCTAGCTTAGCTGGCTGCTGTGAATTAATATATACAAAGTGCTTAGAAGAGTGGTTGGCATATAGTAGACACTCAATAAATGTTAGCTATCCTTACCATTACTATTTTTTTTTTTTTTTTTTTTTTGAGACAGTCTCATTCTGTCACCCAGGCTGGAATGCAGTGGCATGATCTCGGCTCACTGCAATCTCTGCCTTCCAAGTTCAAGTGATTCTCTTGCCTCAGCCTCCCAAGTAGCTGGGACTACAGGTGAGTGCCACCACATCCAGCTAATTTTTTGTATTTTTAGTTGAGATGGGGTTTCACCATGTAAGCCAGCATGGTCTTGATCTCCTGACCTCATGATCTGCCCTCCTTGGCCTCCCAAAGTGCTGGGATTACAGGCGTGAGCCACCGTGCCCGGCCATTATTACTATTACATGAAAACATAGCTTTCATATTGCTTAAGTCATTTTGAGTCAGGTTCTTCCGTTATTTTAAAATATAAATATTTAGCAATATTAAATAGCATAATTGATGTATTGGCTTTGCTCAAAGGTCATATTTTTAGGAATGCCTTCACTGACCAACCTATTTAAAATTTCACCCTTCCTCTAGCATTACCTATCTTTTCTCCTAATTTGTTTCTCACCAAAGGACTTACCATGATTTGATATATATTTTACTTGGTTATTTGTTGACTCATTGTCCCACCTCCTCCTTGCCTTCCGCCACTATAACCTACAGTGTATAGATGAGTACGTGGTACAGAGTAGGCCTTCAATAAACATTCGTTGACTGAATAAGTGATGTATCACGCTCTACCTGGTAACACTGTGCAACAAGTAAGGTAGGCAAACCTCTACACCATTAAGTCACATGAGTGATAGGCAGGCAGCAAAGACAATGCTACTTCCTCCAGAGGGCAAGTGAAACAATTTAGGTTACTTCAGAAATTATTAGACAAAACAGCTTATTGCTTTCCAGATCGTGCCTTTACTCTGATTTTTTAAAATATCAGCATTTTAAAAGATTGATAGATATTGTATCAGATTTTGGGGGCTGGCACGTCTGATGGCTGGACACAGGGACAGGAATTGTTGGAGTCTTGAGGTGGAATATCTTTCTCTCTAAGAAACCTCAGTAATTGTTCTTAAGACTTTAAACTGATTGGATGAGGTCTACTCACATTATTGAAGGTAATCTTCACTTAAAGTTAACTATTATTAGGTTAGTGCAAAAGTAATTGCGGTTTTTGCTATTACTTTCAATAGCAAAAACCGCAATTACTTTCGCACCAACCTATAATTATAGCTGTTCTATCTACAAAATACTTTCATGGCGGCACCTACATTAGCATTTGATTAAGTAACTCTAAGCTATTCTCTAGCCAAATTGGTAAGTAAAACTAACCATCACAAATATAATAAGAGTACAATACATTAAAGTTCTGTAGCTGATTTAACAAAGGGCTCTTTAAATACTCTTTATTGATATTAAAGATTAAATGACACAAAACAAAATCTTTTGATATATAGTACACATTACATCAGCTGACTCATGAGGCAGACTCATTTGGATTCTCATAATGCAATAATGGCTTTTCTCATGGTAGTTTTCTAGCTAGGCTTTCAATCATGACATAAAATTCAGTACAAAAATACTTTTTGAACTAGGAATAATTCATTCTCACAGGGTTTTTGGAGCTGGCAAGTGAGTAAATGCATGAGTGAGCATTCTTGTCAAGTGGTCTTACTTAAGTATTTTGTCTAGAGGTGCCTGGTTTGGAGTCTGATTGTCAATACAAACACTTGTAAAGATAAATCATTATTGGAGTTAAAATATATTGAGGTTTTACTATGTTCTTGGAAATGCTAAACACCTTACACAATAATCTCATTTAATCTCTACTGCAATCCTATGAGGTAGGAGCAATTTTTGCCTTCATTTTATTGTTTAGTCCCTTGGACTATAAAGTCGTTAACATCATGAATCATCTCTGTTACTTCCATTGTCTCACTTCTCACACTCTGGTTCAGAGCTTCATTCCAGTTAGGTCTAAAGCAGAGCTGATTATTAGACTGGCCAAATTCCTTAAAAGTCTTGCTTTTTAAAAAGGCCTGAGAGGGCTCACTTTAGCTATCCAAGGAGTAATAAACCTGTGTCTTTTCAACTGAACCTGTAATTGTGATGCTGCCAAAACCAAAGTACCTTGGGTTGGAAATCTGAATGGGTACATGCTTTGATCAAAAGTGGATCTGTTTTGTGCCGCACAAGTTTTGAGTTTAGGGTTCATTTCAATGTTCCTTTCAATTCAGAAAAGCATAATTTCATTTTAAGGGAAAAGAAAACAATTGCTTTAATAAAAATCTTTGTGAACAAGGTTCAGAGGATTTCTTGGACAACAAATGACTGTTACAGAGCAACGTTGTGGTGAGTTAAGTGTAAATGGCTCAGAAACATGCAGATTAAATTTCCCTGAAAACACTCAAGGGCTTCCAAAATTAATGGAGGGAAAATACTTGGACAACGTATATTTCAGACTTTATAGTTTTTTTTTTTTTTTTTTCTTTTTCACTCTGTTGATTTTATTTTCCTCTACAACACTTCCTAGGGTGACTTCATCTCTTGTGGTCAGGATGCTGTCAGACCAAGTTATCATTAATTCTGATGCATTCTGGGTGGCCCAAACTGGGTATCAGCTGTGTTCTCTCTCTTACAGAGTTAGCTTTTCTTTCTATTATTTGTCTTTCAATATAGGAAAGGCATAAAAATAAAAGCACAATTCAAATCTGTGGAAAGCTTTTAGGCCTTTGAAAGTCCACTATCGTGACACTTGAGAGATAAATGTATGTTCTTATATGTTGAAGACTGATAAATCTTCTGTGCTTTAACTTAAAATACCTCTATGGATATAGATGTGATAGGGGGATTCAAGATATCAAGATATTCATATCTTCAATCAAGATATGAAGATTCTTAGAAGAGACTTTTGAAAGGCCCTCTAGCCCATTCCCAAGCCTCAGATATGTCTCAATAGAAAGCATGACAGAAAAATAATTATAGTCCTATTTCTTAATTGTTGCCTTAGATAAATTTTCTTCAACAGGCATTAGAAAAATATTCCTATGTTCTCTGCCTTGTGGAGATTCTTATAAAACTAACCAAATTCCATTTTGTAGGGATTTAAGCTTATTTTCCTTTTTCCTGTCTTTGGAGGAGGCAAATTCTGAAACACTGGTAACTGTGCCTTTTCTCATTTGGACCTTGCACTACCTTGGTCAGTGAAGTATGTCAGATATTTCTTTCTTTTAAAATATGGAAATGCTGAAAATGCTCATTTTGGAATTCTGCTATGTCTCCAAGCAATATGGTCACCAATGTTACTGAAGTGTAATAGATTCTTTCCATCTCAGGACGTTATGTGATAGGGAAAGCAATTCACCTCATTGAATGAGTGCAAAAGCAGTAGAAAATATGGTAGCTGTCTCCTAGAACTTAAAGCTTACGTGGTGTTAAAATTTACATAGATGGCTGAGTGAGGAGGTCAGCAAACTCTCTTCCCAAATCAACTACAAGCCTAGATAAAATTGATAAAAATAACTGTTTCTAGGACTCAAACAAAAGCATAAAAGAATCAGAGAATCCTTCATGCTTAAAAACCTTTAAGTAAGAACACTGGGAGTCAGTGATGTTCTTGCGTGGACCTGCTCAATTCTACCCCACCCACCCTCCAGCTCAGTCTGCAGGGAGAGTCTGTAAGGGCCAGGTGGGCCAGAAAAATGTGCAGTTTCACTGCCACAGCTGAAGGGGTATCACTTGATGTGGAATGGTGAGCAATGCCTACACCAAGTGCGGCAAAAGTGATAATATAGGCAGTGGGAGGGCCTACATCTCTACTAGCCTAAAGGAGCTATCATGGTGATAGAAGGCAATAAGTATATCACTGTATGGTTGGTTTAGAACATATCCAGATGTAATATATATGGCAATTATGGTGCAAAGAGAGAAGGAGAGAAGCTTTATTAAAGTTTCTATATTTTACCAGAATTAAGTTAGTATTAATTTACGTACTTCATTGTTATAAATTATGATGTATATGTTAATCCTTAGATCAGTCACTAATAGAATTATAATTAAAAAATCAACAGAGGAATTAAAGTGGTACATTTGTAACACTAAAGAAGGAATTAAAAGAAACAGAGGACTACAAATATAGGAGACATATAGAAAACAAAAAGCAAAGTGGCAAATATAAATCCAACAGTATCAATAATTTTATTAATGTGAAAAGCCTAAACAACTTGATCAAAAGGCAGTGACTGTCAGAATGGATCAAAAAGCAATGTCCAACTGTATTCTAACTGTAAGGAATACACTTTAGATTCAAAGACACAAACAGATTGGAAGCAAAGGATGGAAAATGATATACCGGGGGGAAAAAAAAAAGGAGGTTCAGTGGTCATACTAACATCAAACAAAATTGAATTTAAGATAAGTTATATCACTGGAGATGCAGAAGGTCATTTTATAATACCAGAAGTGTCAATACATCAGGAAAATATAACAATTATAAATATATACACCTAACAACAGAATTTCAAAATAAAGAAAGCAAAACCAGCCAGAATTGAAAAGAAAAATGATAATTTAACAATAACAATTGAAGATTTCAATACTCTGCTCTTAAAAATCAATAGAACAACCAGACAAAAGTTTATCAAACATATAGGAGACTTGTCCAACACTTTTAGC
This sequence comes from Piliocolobus tephrosceles, assembly GCF_002776525.5. Classification (NCBI taxonomy): domain Eukaryota; kingdom Metazoa; phylum Chordata; class Mammalia; order Primates; family Cercopithecidae; genus Piliocolobus; species Piliocolobus tephrosceles. The sequence goes on from NC_045434.1 coordinate 78,211,832, forward strand.
CAACCTGTTTTAAAAGAACAGTCTAACCACTGATAGCAGAATATACATCTTTTGAAGCAGATGATATAAACTGAATGTAGAAATTCCCATGAAATTCACAAAAAATACTAGAATTAATATAGGAGTTATCAATACACACAATTAATTGTATTTCCATACAGTAGCAATAAATTGTATGAAATAAAATCAATAAAATATTTGATTTCTAGTAGTATCAAAATTTTAATATGAGTAAGATGGTGCCTTAGTCCTTTAGTGTTTCTATGAAGGAATACCTGAAGCTGGATAATTTCTAAAGAAAAAAGATTTATTTGTCTCATTATTCTGCTTGCTGGAAGATTAGGCAGCTGATAAAATCTTTAAGCTGCTTCCACTCAGGGCAGAAGGGAAAAGGGAGCCAGTGTGTGCAGAGATCACATGTCAAGAGAGGAAGCAATAGAGAGTGTGAGGAGGTCCCAGGCTCTTTTAAACAACCAGTTGGCTCTTGTGGGAACTAATAAAGTGAGAACTCTCTCGTAACTGCAAGGACAGCACCAAGCCATTCATGAAGAATTTGCCTCCATGACACAAACACCTCCTATTAGGCCCCATCTCCAACATTAATTGTCACATTTCAGCATGAGGTTTGGTGGTGGGGGGCGACAAATATTCAAGTATAGCAGATGATAGTTCACCCCAAATTAGTACAATAAAATCAATGCAATGCCTATCAAAATATCAGTAGGCATTTTTGTACAAATTGATAACATTTTTCTAAAATTTATATAAAAATACGAAGGACATGGAGAGCCAAAAGAATTTTTGAAAAAGAAGAGCAAAGTTGGAGGAATGACTTTACCTGATTTCAAAATTTACTATAACATAAAAGTGGAAAACATAATGTGGTGAATGATAAAACTATGGTAAAAGAAGATACACTTCAACAGATAAATGGCACAGAATTGAGAGTTTAGAAACCAAACATTTCATTAAAGGATGACTGATTTTCAACAAATATGCCAAGACAATCAATGGGGATAGAATAGTCTCTTCAACAGTGGTGCTGGAACAATTGTATGCTCATGTGAAAAAAAACAAACAAACTGAACTTAGAGCTATACCTCACACCATACATAACAGTTGAATCAAAATGCAATAAAAATACTGTATTTGTATTTTATTGACTAAAATGCAAAAGCTAAAACTATACAAATCCTTGAAGAAAATGCTTGAAAAAAATCTTTGTGATCTTGAGTGGATGAAAAGTTCCTAATTAATGACCCCAAAAGCATGGTCCATAAAAAAACAGACAAATTGAACCTTATCAAAATGTAAAATGTTTGTGTTACAAAAAATTTCACTAAACCAATGGAAAAACAAGTTCTACATAGGGAGAAAACATTTGCCAGTCATATTTTTGATAAAGAACTTGTATCTAGACTGTATAAAGAGTTTTATAACTCAATAATAGAAGAAAATTAAATTTAAATGAGCAAAATACTTGAGTAGACACTTTACTAAAGAGAATATTCAAATTGCCAATTATGGTGCATAAAATAGATTTAACTACATGAGCTGTAAGGGAAATGCAATTAAAATCATAATGATATACCTCTACACACTCATTAAAGTGGCTATAAACACAAAGACAATTCCAGGTGTTGATAACTAAGTGGAGAACCTGGAATCATCATGCAGTCTTGTTGGAAATATCAAATGGTACAGACACTTTGGAAAACAGTGTGGCAGTTTCTTAAAAAGTTAGTAACAAATATATATGACTCAGCAATTTTACTGCTAGGAATCTCTTTTAGAAAATAGAAACACATGTCCACACAAAGTTGTGTACATGAATGTTCATAGCCAAAAAATGGAAATAATCCAAATGTCTATCAAGCAGTAAATAGATTTTTTAAAAATGATATATCTATGTAATGGAGTACTACTGTGCAATAAAAAGGAAAAAAGACCTGCTGATTTATGCTACAACATGGATGAACCTCACAAATATTTGCTGACTGAAAGAAGTCATATGTAAATAACTACATATTGTATGCTTCCATATATATGAAAAATTCAGAAAAGGTAAATTTATAGAGACAGGAAGCAGACCAGTAACTGCTTGGGCCCTGAGAATGGTGGTGGGAATGAACTGAAAATGAGCATGAGTGTACTTTTTGGAGGTTGGGAGATGTTATAAAACTAGATTGTGGTACTGATTGCACACCTCTATAAATGCGATTTTAAAATCACTGAATATTACATTTATAGTACGTGAATTAGGTACTTAAATTAAATTTAAGAAAGCTGTTAAAGAAAAATAAGGCTTATTGCTTATTGTATGTATGCCATTTAGCAGGCACTGCGCTAGGCAGTGATGACAGAGGGAGATAAAGTCAGTCAAAGAAGACTTGCCATCATGGAGCTTACAATTTGCAATAATCAATATAGGATTTTGAGCAGGCTGACATTGTCGGCTTGTGAAGTTTCAGAAACAAACAAGCCATGTTAAAAATATTATATTGCTCTCCCCCAAAATTCTGCTTTCACATAATTTACATTTATTGTAGGGGATTTGGAGGAGATGAAAAATGAGGATATAAAAACATGAATAAATACATTTTAGGAGGTGGTAAGTACTGTTAATAAAAATAAATCTGAGATATAAAGAACTCCTGAAACTCAACAACCAAAAAACCAACACAAAAATGGGCCAAGAAGTTGAGTAGTTATTTCTCCAAATAACATATACAAATGGCAAAAATTGTATTAAAAGATGCTCAGTATCACTAATCGTTAGGGAAATGCAAATCAAAACTACAAGGAAATACATTTCACACTCATTAGAATGGTTATCGTCACATGCACACACACACACACACAAAACAGAAAACAAGTGTTTGTGAAGATGCGGACTAACTGGAAACTTTTGTGCGCTGTTGGTAGGAATGTAAAATGGTACAGCCATTGGGGAAACAGTACAATGGTTTCTCAAAATACTAAATAGAGAATACTCCTGTGATCCAGAAATTCTACTTCTGGATACTTAAAAGAATTGAAACCAGGCTCTTGAAGCAATACTTGTAAATTCATGTTCATGACAGCATTATTGATTATAGCTAAAACATGGAAGTAATCAAGTGTTCATCAATGGATAAATGCATTAAGCAAAATGTGGTATATATGTACAATGGGTTTTTAGTATTATAAAGGAAAAAATTCTGAAATATTCTTTAACATTTCTGACATATTCTGGATGAACTTTGCAGATATTATGCTAAGTGAAAAAAGCTAGTCACAAATGGACAAATATTGTATCATTCCACTTATCTGAGATACTTAGAGTAGTCAAAATCATAGAGACAAAAAGTCGAATGGTAGTTGCCAGGGGCTGGGGAAAAGGGGTAATGGAAACTTATTGTATAATATACATTGAATTTCTGTTTTACAAGATGAAAAGAGTTCTGGAGATGAATGGTGGTAATGCTTATACAGCATTATGGATGTACTTAATTATGAATATATTTAATACATACAATAAAATTAATATAGTTAAAATGGTTAAGATGGTACATTTTATATTATGTGTACTTTAACACAGTGAAAACATTGAAAAAAATTAGAGAAAATAAAGAGTTACGGAGCCAGACGGAAGAAAGTGTGTTGTTTAAATATGATGGTAATAGAAGACATCCTTGATAAGGTTCCTGGAGGAACGAATAGAAAGCCGTGCAGATGTCTGACTTAAAATCATTCCAGGCAGAGGAAACTGCACTAGGGACATGCATGGCCTCTTTGAGGACTGGCAAGAAGGCCAACGTAGTTGGAGCAGAGTAGATGAGCAGAAAGTGGAGATGAAGTCAGAGAGGGGACTGGGGCCAGATCATTTAGGGCCTTGAAACATTTTGTTCGACTTTAGATTCTACTTGAGTGAGCTTAGGGGCCACAGGAAGGTTTTGAACAGAAAAAGGAAATAATCTAACATTTTCTAGTAGTTCATTCTGGTGACTGGTAGATAACAAACTAGACCACAAGGTTGGAAATAGGGAGAATAGTGTTATTGCAGTCATTCAGGAGAGAGATGCTGGTGGCTCACATCAGGGTAGCGGCAGCCTACATGACAAGAAGTAGCCCAGGAGATATTGCCACTATAGAACCAACAGGATTTGCTGATGTGTTGGATGACAGGTGGGAGAAAGAAGGGAATCAAGGATGACCCCAAGGTTTCTGATTGGAGCAACTAGACTAGATTATGAAGCAAATGTCTTTTTTTTTTTTTTTTTAATTATACTTTAAGTTCTAGGGTAAATGTGTACAACGTGCAGGTTTGTTACATATATATATATACATACACATACATGTGCCATGTTGGTGTGCTGTACCTATTAACTCATCATTTACATTAGGTATTTCTCCTAATGCTATCCCTCCCCCCTCACCCCTCACCCCTCACCCCATGACAGGCCCCAGTGTGTGATGTTCCCCACCCTGTGTCCAAGTGTTCTCATTGTTCAGTTCCCACCTATGAGTGAGAAAATGTAGTGTTTGGTTTGCTGTTCCTGTGTTAGTTTGCTGAGAACGATGGTTTCCAGCTTCAACCATGTCCCTACAAAGGACATGAACTCATCCTTTTTGTGGCTGCATAGTATTCCATGGTGTATATGTGCCACATTTTCTTAATTCAGTTTATCATTGATGGACATTTGGGTTGGTTCCAAGTCTTTGCTATTGTGAATAGTGCCACAATAAACATATGTGTGCATGTGTCTTTATAGCAGCATGATTTATAATCCTTTGGGTATATACCCAGTAATGGCTGGGTCAAATGGTATTTCTAGTTCTAGATCCTCGAGGAATTGCCGCACTGCCTTCCACTATGGTTGAACTAGTTTACAGTCCCACCAACAGTGTAAAAGTGTTCCTATTTCTCCACATCCTCTCCGGGACCTGTTTTTTCCTGACATTTTAATGTTCACCATTCTAACTGGTATCAGATGGCATCTCATTGTGATTTTGATTTGCATTTCTCTGATGGCCAGTGATGATGAGCATTTTTTTCATGTGTCTGTTGGCTGTATAAATGTCTTATTTTGAGAAGTGTCTGTTCATATCCTTCGTCCACTTTTTGATGGGGTTGCTTGATTTTTTTCTTGTAAATTTGTTTGACTTCTTTGTAGATTCTGGATATTAGCCCTTTGTCAGATGGGTAGATTGCAAAAATTTTCTCCCATTCTGTAGGTTGCCTGTTCAATCTGATGGTAGTTTCTTTAGTTGTGCAGAAGCTTTTTAGTTTAATTAAATCCCATTTGTCTATTTTGACTTTTGTTGCCATTGCTTTTGGCATTTTAGTCATAAAGTCCCTGCCCATGCCTATGTCCTGAATGGTATGGCCTAGGTTTTCTTCTAGGGTTTTTACGGTTTTAGGTCTAACATTTAAGTCTTTAATCCATCTTGAATTAATTTTTGTATAAGGTGTGAGGAAGGGATCCACTTTCAGCTTTCTGCATATGGCTGGCCTGTTTTTCCAGCACCATTTATTAAAAAGGGAATCCTTTTCCCATTGCTTTTTATTGTCAGGTTTGTCAAAGATCAGATCATTGTAGATGTGTGGCACTATTTCTGAGGCCCCTGTTCTGTTCCATTTGTCTATATCTCTGTTTTGGTACCAGTACCAAGCTGTTTTGATTACTGTAGCCTTGTAGTATAGTTTGAAGTCAGGTAGCATGATGCCTCCAGCTTTGTTCTTTTTGCTTAGGATTGTCTTGGCAATGAAGGCTCTTTTTTGGTACTATATGAACTTTAAAGTAGTTTTTTCCAATTCCCCTTGATGGGGATGGCATTGAATCTATAAATGACCTTGGGCAGTATGACCATTTTCACGATATTGATTCTTCCTATCCATGAGCATGGAATGTTCTTCCATTTGTTTGGGTCCTCTTTTATTTCATTGAGCAGTGATGTGTAGCTCTCCATGAAGACATCCTTCACATTCCTTATAAGTTGGATTCCTAGGTATTTTATTCTCTTTGAAGCTATTGTGAATGGGAGCTCACTCATGATTTGGCTCTCTGTTTGTCTGTTATTGGTGTATAAGAATGCTTGTGATTTTTGCACATTGATTTTGTATCCTGAGACTTTGCTGAAGTTGCTTATCAGCCTAAGGAGATTTTGGGCTGAGATGATGGTGTTTTCTAAATATACAATCATGTAATCTGCAAACAAAGACAATTTGACTTCCTCTTTTCCTAATTGAATACTCTTTATTTCTTTCTCCTGTCTGATTGTCCTGGCCAGAACTTCCAACACTATGTTGAATAGGAGTGGTGAGAGAGGGCATCCTTGTCTTGTGCCAGTTTTCAAAGGGAATGCTTCCAGTTTTTGCCCATTCAGTATGATATTGACTGTGGGTTTGTCATAAATAACTCTTATTATTTCAAGATATGTCCCATCAATATCTAGTTTATTGAGAGTTTTTAGCATGAAGGGCTGTTGAATTTTGTTGAAGGTCTTTTCTGCATCTATTGAGATAATCATGTGGTTTTTGTCTTTGGTTCTGTTTATATGCTGGATTACGTTTATTGATTTGTGTGTGTTGAACCATCCTTGCATCCCAGGGATGAAGCCAACTTGATTGTGGTAGGTAAGTTTTTTGATGTGCTGCTGGATTCGGTTTGCCAGTATTTATTGAGGATTTTTGCATCGATGTTCATCAGGGATATTGGTCTAAAATTCTCTCCTTTTGTTGTGTCTCTGCCAGGCTTTGGTATCAGGATGATGTTGGTCTCATAAAATGAGTTAGGGAGGATTCCCTCTTTTTCTTTTGATTGGAATAGTTTCAGAAGGAATGGTACCAGTTCCTCTTTGTACCTCTGGTAGAATTCAGCTGTGAATCCATCTGGTCCTGGACTTTTTTTGGTTGGTAGGCTATTAATTATTGCCTCAGTTTCAGAGCCTGTTATTGGTCTACTCAGGGATTCAACTTCTTCCTTGTTTACCCTTGCAGGGGTGCATGTGTCCAGGAATTTATCCATTTCTTCCAGATTTTCTAGTTTATTTGCATAGAGGTGTTTATAGTATTCTCTGATGGTAGTTTGTGGTTCTGTGGGATTGGTGGTGATATCCCCTTTATCATTTTTTATTGCGCCTATTTGATTCTTCTCTCTTTTCTTCTTTATTAGTCTTGCTAGCGGTTTATCAATTTTGTTGATCTTTTCGAAAAACCAGCTCCTGGATTCATTGATTTTTTGAAGGGTTTTTTATGTCTCTATCTCCTTCAGTTCTGCTCCGATCTTATTTATTTCTTGCCTTCTGCTAGCTTTTGAATGGGTTTGCTCTTGCTTCTGTAGTTCTTTTAATTGTGATGTTAGGGTGTCAATTTTATATCTTTTCTGCTTTCTCTTGTGGCATATTTCATGCTGTAAATTTCTCTCTACACACTGCTTTAAATGTGTTCCAGAGATTCTGGTATGTTGTGTCTTTGTTCTCATTGGTTTCAAAGAACATCTTCATTTCTCCCTTTATTTCATTATGTAACCAGTAGTCATTCAGGAGCAGGTTGTTCAGTTTCCATGTAGTTGAGCAGTTTTGATTGAGTTTCTGAGTCCTGAGTTCTAGTTTGATTGCATTGTGGTCTGAGAGACAGTTTGTTATAATTTCTGTTCTTTTACAATTGCTGAGGAGTGCTTTACTTCCAACCATGTGGTCAATTTTCGAATAAGTGTGATGTGGTGCTGAGAACAATGTATATTCTGTTGATTTGAGTGGAGAGTTCTGTAGAAGTCTATTAAGTCCACTTAGCGCAGAGCTGAGTTTAAGTCCTGGATATCCTTGTTAACTTTCTGTCTCATTGATCTGTCTAATGTGGACAGTGGAGTGTTAAAGTCTCCCATTATTATTGTGTGGGAGTCTAAGTCTCTTTGTGGGTCTCTAAGGACTTGCTTTATGAATCTGGGTGCTCCTGTATTGGATGCATATATATTTAGGATAGTTAGCTCCTCTTGTTGAATTGATCCCTTTACCATTATGTAATGGCCTTCTTTGTCTCTTTTGATCTTTGATGGTTTAAAGTCTGTTTTATCAGAGGCTAGGATTACAACCCCTGCTTTTTTTGTCTTCCATTTGCTTGGGAGATCTTCCTCCATCCCTTTATTTTGAGCCTATGTGTGTCTCTGCACATGAGATGGATCTCCTGAATACAGCAAACTGATGGGTCTTGACTCTTTATCCAATTTACCATTCTGTGTCTTTTAATTGGGACATTTAGCCCATTTACATTTAAGGTTAATATTGTTATGTGTGAATTTGATACTATTATTATGATATTAGCTGGTTATTTTGCTGATTAATTGATGCAGTTTCTTCCTAGCATCGATGGTCTTTACAATTTGGCATGTTTTTGCAGTGGCTGGTACCGGTTTTTCCTTTCCATGTTTAGTGCTTCCTTCAGGAGCTCTTGTAAGGCAGGCCTGGTGGTGACAAAATCTCTCAGCATTTGCTTGTCTGTAAAGGATTTTATTTCTCCTTTACTTATGAAGCTTAGTTTGACTGGTAATGAAATTCTGGGTTGAAAATTCTTTTCTTTAAGAATGTTGAATATTGGCCCCCACTCTCTTCTTATTTGTAGAATTTCTGGTGAGAGATCCGCTGTTAGTCTGATGGGCTTCCCTTTGTGGCTAACCCAACCTTTCTCTCTGAATGCCCTTAACATTTTTTCCTTCATTTCAACCTTGGTGAATCTGACAATTATGTGTCTTGGGGTTGCTCTTCTTGAGGAGTATCTTTGTGGCATTCTCTGTACTTCCTGAATTTGAATGATGGCCTGCTTGCTAGGTTAGGGAAGTTCTCCTGGATAGTATCCTGAAGAGTATTTTCCAGCTTGGTTCCATTCTCCCCGTCACTTTCAGGCACACCAATCAGACATAAATTTGATCTTTTCACATAGTTCCATATTTCTTGGGGGCTTTCTTTCTTTTTACTCTTTTTTCCCTAAACTTCTTTTCTTGCCTCATTTCGTTCATTTGATCTTCAATCACTGATACCCTTTCTTCCACTTGATCGAATCAGCTACTGAAGCTTGTGAATGCATCACATAGTTCTTGTGCCATGGTTCTCAGCTCCATCAGGTCATTTAAGGTATTCTCTATGCTGTTTATTCTAGTTAGCCATTCGTCTAATCTTTTTTTCAAGGTTTTTAGCTTCTTTGTGATGTTTTTGTACATCCTCCTTTAGCTCAAAGAAGTTTATTATTACCAATCTTCTGAAGCCTACCTCTGTCAACTCGTCAAAGTCATTCTCTGTCCAGCTTTGTTCCATTGCTGGCGAAGAGCTGCATTCCTTTGGAGGAGAAAAGGTGCTCTGGTTTTTAGAATTTTCAGGTTTTCTGCTCTGGTTTCTCCCCATCTTTGTGATTTCATCTACCTTTGGTCTTTGATGATGGTGACCTACTGAAGGGTTTTGGTGTGGATGTCCTCTTTGTTGATGTTGCTGCTATTCCTTTCTGTTTGTTAGTTTTCCTTCTAATAGTCAGGACCCTCAGCTGCAGGTCTGTTGGAGTCTGCTGGAGGTCTACTCTAGACCCTGTTTGCCTGGGTATCACCAGCAGAGGCTGCAGAACAGCAAATATTGCTCCCTGATCCTTCCTCTGGAAGCGTCGTCTCAGAGGGGCACCCAGCTGTATGAGGTGTCATTCAGCCCCTACTGGGAGATGCCTCCCATTAGGCTGCTCAGGGGTCAGGGACCCACTTGAGGAGGCAGTCTGTCAGCTCCCAGACCTCAAACTCCATGCTGGGAGAACCACTACTCTCTTCAAAGCTTTCAGACAGGGATGTTTAAGTCTGCAGAAGTTTCTGTTGCCTTTTGTTCAGCTATGCCCTGCCCCCAGAGGTGGAGTCTGGAGAGGCAGGCAGGCCTTGTTGAACTGCAGTGGGCTCCACCCAATTGGAGCTTCCTGGCCGCTTTGTTTACCTACTCAAGCCTCAGCAATGGCAGACGCCCCTCCCCCAGGCTTGCTACTGCCTTGCAGTTTGATCTCAGACTGCTGTGCTAGCAGTGAGCAAGGCTCCATGGGTGTGGGACCTGCTGAGCCAGGTACAGGATATAATCTCCAGGTGTGCTGTTTGCTTAGGCCATTGGAAAAGCACAGTATTAGGGTGGGAGTGTCCCAATTTTCCAGGTACCATCTCCCATGGCTTCCCTTGGCTAGGAAAGGGAATTCCCTGACCCCTTGCACTTCCCAGGTGAGGCGATGCCCCACCTTGCTTCGGCTCACACTCTGTGGGCTATACCCACCGTCCAACAAGTCCCAGTGAGATGAACCCGGTACCTCAGTTGGAAATGTAAAAATCACCCATCTTCTGTGTTGCTCCTGCTGGGAGCTGTAGACTGGAGCTGTTCCTATTCCACCATCTTGGAGGGAGCTATGAAGCAAATGTCTTTAAGAGTGCTAACACTTTAGTCTGAGACTGCAGGTAGGAATTCACGAAAATTAATTGCCAAAATCCTGATGGAATGGAATAGCAGAATGAGATAGCTGTGTTTTCTTTATACAGTATTTAAGCCATATTTCTGCATAGCTAGGGACTATGCAAGTGTTTTTCTTTGCTCCTGATACCACAGTTACAAAGGATTCCACCGGTATCACTCAGGAAACAGCGAAGTGTTTCTGTGTCCTGTACTTCAATTCCTGACATGTTAAAGATGGCGGTGGCCATCCTTTTCTACAGTATCTCAAGCTCGTTCTCCACCAGATGGCAGCACTGAAGTTCAGAGGCCTTCAGCGCAGAGCCTCCTTGCCTAGTGAATACAAATGCAAAACTTTAAGCTCCTTCTTCACACAAGTTAGACTCTCATTCTCTCTCCTACTTCCCTCCCCCACTGAAGGCAACCCCTTCCAATAATCAGCCTTCTAGTCTAAAATAGAGGCTTTTAACATTTTAATGTCTTGTCACATTACTCACCAGTCTCATATAGGCCCAGGAAACCATTTCCTGGAGGCCTCTTTTTTATTTGTGTTCATTAGCTGCGCTAATACATTCTCTTGGAAACCACAGTTTAATAAATTTCATAGCGCATGACCAGTGGACTTAATGAATATTAGTCACTCGAAGCAATTTTTGTTTATTCAGCTTCTCTTTCCTCTCCTCCCTTTCCCTACCCCAGACCTCATTCTGTGGAATGATAATAATACACAGAGAGCTGGCTGGCCACAGAAGACTCTAAAAGCAAGAAGAAAAAGGATCTTTCTGAGCTCACACCTGTTTTAAGATTTGTTATCCTTAAAACGAAAAGCTGTAGGGATTCACTCGGCTCTTTCCTTGTAGCTCCCCGTGGACTTTGCTATTAAACCGCAGGGAGGAGCCCAGCCTTCAGAGCACTTAAAAGTACTTATGTCAAATCCATCCCATTCTTCCGGCCTCCGTTCCTCAATCCAGCCACCATTCCCAGGGGCTAGAGCACATTACAAGGCATTCACTTCATATGAATGGGCACACACAGACTTTTTCACCATTTCGATATGTCTAACATTTGCAGGCACATCCTGTAGGCTGCCTGAAACAGCCTTAATTTCAATTTACTGTCTCCCCAAGGATCTTGCCATTCTGCAGAAAGTAGAAAACTCAATGGCTGTTTCTCGTCTCCGACCTCTCACCCCAGGCTCTCTCTGCCCTCCTCCTCTTTCAAGGAAAAGCTGTACTGGGAGGAACATTTTGCTCCAGATGAATAGAATGAAGTTTTGATGCTTCTAACAGCACGTATGATCTTTTATTTTTAAAAAATAATGAGCACGTTACACCAGATTACCACATTTGGAAAGTGTTTAAAGTCGGCATACAAAGCTCAGTAAATGCTGTCTTGGGTCCTCCTGGAGTATGATTACACAAGACAGCATGAAATCATAGTCTTGAAGTTTTATGTTGTCATTTGTAATCCGCTAGGTCTAACTCTATATAACTTTTTAGTATGGAAATTTTCAAATACGTATACAACTTCAGAAAATACTGTAATGAACCTCAATGCATCTGTCCTTTAACTTTCATATTAATCAACATTTGGCCAATCTTATTTTATCAAATCCTCTTCTCACACATGCATGTCTTTTTTGCTTGGAGATTTAAAAACAAATGACAGATGTTATGTCTTTTTCTCTGCAAACAGTTTGGCATGCCTTGCTAACTGATAAGGGCTTTCTATTTTTAGCATAATCATCATGCCAATATCACACTTACTATAATTAGTGGTAATTCCCTAATCATCTCATACCCAGTCCATATTAGTTTTTTCCTGATTACCTCAATCTTTTTTTTACTAGTTCAGAATCCAAACAAGACCCACTTGTTGCATTAGTTGTTTTTTCCTTAAGTCTCTTTTGTTTTGCAACAAGTCTTCCTCCTTCTTCTCCTCTTCCTCGTCCTCCTCTTCCTTCTTCTCCAGTTTTATGCCATAGATCTGTTGGTAATACCAAGATTTTTGTCTATAGAAATATTTCATACTGCACATTTCACTGATTGTTTCCTTATGGTGTCATTGAATTTGTTCTTGTACTGTTAGGGATATTTCTGGCAGAGAAAAAGTTAGCTGAGTTTTTCACTCTTATAGTGAATGAAAACCGTTAGAATATTGAGGGAAATCCTCATTGTGCTTTGGCATCTGGAGCTACGCTTACTATTAATTCATTCAACAAATATTAATTAGCTTTTATAATGTACCAGGCACTGTACTGGGCTTTGGGTATGCAGAGTGACTAAGGGGGTTGGGAATATGGGATAACTGAGAAAATCATGGACCTTATCCTTCTGAAACTTAGGAGTCATGGGTTTCAAAGCACCACTTAAAAAAACACCTGTGTTGGGTTCTCCTAATACCCTTGTAAAGTCTTTCAAGTTGTAAAGCCCTCTCAAATTTACTGAAGAATACTGAGGATGAAGTGGTAGGTGCTGTAGACAGAAACTATACCAGAAATCACTAATGGAGAAGTCAGACACCATTCCCTTTGGACTTTTGGATTTCAATCTTTTGATAAATTAATTTTAAATCCTAAACTCTGTCACAGGAGGATCAGTACCGCTAAAAAAGATTTAGGCAACCCCTGAACAAAATCAATATCAGGGTATAGGCCGGGCCCGGTGGCTCAAGCCTGTAATCCCAGCACTTTGGGACGCCGAGACGGGTGGATCACGAGGTCAGGAGATCGAGACCATCCTGGCTAACATGGTGAAACCCTGTCTCTACTAAAAAATACAAAAAACAAACAAACAAACAAAAAACTAGCCAGGCGAGGTGGCGGGCGCCTGTAGTCCCAGCTACTCGGGAGGCTGAGGCAGGAGAATGGTGTGAACCCAGGAGGCGGAGCTTGCAGTGAGCTGAGATCCGGCCGCTGCACTCCAGCCTGGGCAACAGAGCCAGACTCCGTCTCAAAAAAAAAAAAATATATCAGGGTATCAACTTTTATTGGCCTAGGTTACAAAAGAAGTTAATTCCTTAAGAGTTCCTTAATTCTGACACACATCTCCAAGAAATCCATCAATGTATCAAAATAAGAAAAACATTGGAATATAGTGCACACAGACTAAACACAACTGAAATAAAAGTTGCCCAAAACAAAATGTCTCTTACTTACCAGTGTGTGATAAACTCTGAGATTTCCAAATTTATTTTGTTTTATTTTTATTTCATTTTGTTTTCAAAAAATGCTTGTTGCAAACCAATAAATGAATTTTGTGATCCACCAGATGAGTCACGATCTGCTGATTTTGGAAAAGGCTTGACATTTGGATAAGGTGGGGTCATGGGCCATCTGCTTGAACTACGCAGTTGAGGCTTAACTTTTGTAAAAGCCCAGATTTTGTGCCTTTGAAGTAATATCGGAGGAAGGGATTGAGGTAGGGGGTTTTCAGAAGTTGTAAACAGCATCAACGCCTTCCTCGTATTTATTTATTTATTTTTTTCTGGATAGAAGAAGTGTAAGCAGATGGAGGGAGACACTGTGGGCAAAGTAAGATCCTTGGGAATTTCAAGTGTCTTATTTTTAAGGAATGAGACTAAAATTTTTAAAGTAGCACCTATGGACTGGATGTTTTCTCATCTTATGTAATCCAATGTAACTGTGTAGCCTTCATATATGTTACATAGGAGAAAACTTGGATTCCCGGAGACTGAGTAAGTAAGAGGAACCGACTATTAAGCAACTCACAGAGGTCATGTCTCCTGGCAACTGAGGACTAACAGAGGCTGGAGCCAGACAATCTTTACTCTGAATCCTTGCTGTGGTACTTAGTGATAGTCATTAGTAAGTCTGGAATAAATAAGATAAAATGTGCAAACACTCAGCATCTAGTAGTCACTGATTATTTATATGTATATAGGATACATATATAAGCTATATAGTAAAATATGTATATATGATATATATATACACATACAAGATATACATTAAAATTTTTGTTTTTAAAATTATCCCTTGGAACAAGATGATATGTCAAAAATACTGGCATTGTGTACATTTCTAATCTTGCAATCTGTTGGCATCCCTCACTGCCCTATCTCCTCCCAGTAACGCTGAATATGGTTAGAATCCTGCATGTACTGGACACCGAAGCAAAACTTGAAAAGCAAACAAATAAACACACATACAAACTAAACAACAGGTGTCAGCCTCCAGCAGAGAAATTTGATGAAAGAAGCCATAATTTTGAGTAACAACCTGTATTTCATCAAGACTAGGTTCCTTTCCAACACTCAGAGATTCTGTTGTTGCTATTGGTGCTTTAATGAGAATATTTCCATTCTCACACATACCACACTGAGAGGCAATGGTATATGGTGTATAAGAGCTCCAACCCTCAGTGCAAGACGACCTATGCTTTAATTCTGCTTCTGTTCCTTCCCTGCTGAATTAGCCCATTCTTGCATTGCTATAAAGAAATACCTGAAGACTGGGTAATTTATAAGAAAGGAAGTTTAACTGGCTCACGGTTCTTCAGGCTACACAGGAAATAGTGCTGGCATCAGCTTCTAGGGAGGCCTCAGGAAGCTTTTACTCATGGTGGAAGGCAAAGTGGGAGAAGGTACTACACATGGCGAAAGCAGGAGCAAGAGAGGGAGAGCTGGGGATGGGGAGGAGTTGCCATGCTTTACAACAACCAGATCTTACAAAAACTCAGTACCGTAAGGACAGCACCAAGCCACGAGGGATCCACCCCCATGACCCAAACATCTCCCACCAGGCCCCATTTCCAACACTGGAGATTACATTTCAACATGAGATTTGGGTGGGGAAAATATTCAAATTATATCACCTGCTATGTGGTTTTGAACAAATCACTTAAACCCTTTTTCCTCCATCCTCATTAGTAAAACAAGGTTTATGATGTTAATCACAATGATGATGATAAAAATGCTCACCATGTAGGTTGTTGTAAGAATTCAATGCATTAGCATACATAAAACACTTAGAACAGTATCCAGAATATAAGAAGTGTTGGCAAGTATTATGATGTTACAAGTTAGAGATACTCCCTCTGCTCCTGAAGGGCCAACATTTCCAGTTTCAGTTGCATTTGGCAGCTTTCTGGAATGGAGCAAATCATAGTTAGGTCTCCACTCATTCAGTGGGACTTTGTGAGTCATCGACAGTGGTTAAGATGCAGTGCTAGCTACAGAATAGTTTAAAAAAACAATGGAACATCTGTTCTTTCCTCAATAATTTACAATCTAATTGAGAAAAAAACAATGTTATCTGCCACCAGCTAGCTGTGAGATTTTACTCAGGATATCATCCCACTCCAAAAATAAGGGGCTCTACTACTCTGAACTGATGATGAGTAAATTGGGATTCACCAGGTTTAGCACCTCAATTCACAAGACAAGAGTCTCTATTCAAGAATTATAAAGAAAATTATGAACTCATAAGAATATTTTAAATAAGCTAGAGTCTGAAAAATAAAGAATGTTGTCTTATTTAGTGATGACCCCATAAGGGACTCCACTACTCTGCAAGTGATGATGAATAAACTGGGAATCACCAGGTTTAGCACCTAAATTCACAAAGGCAAGAATCTCTATCCAAGAATTATAAAGAAAATCATGAACTCATAAAAATGTTTTAAATAAGCTAGCGTCTGTAAAATAAAGAATGTTTTCTTATTTAGTGATGATCCCCAGATAAAAACTTGAGGAAGTTTATGGTTAAACATTTTTACTTAGGATCCAGTTTTCTTTTTGTTTTTTTCTCCTCCTTCTCTTCCTTACTATCTCTTTCTCTTCTTATTTCTTCTCCTACGTTTTTTCCTTATCTGCCTCCTTAGACATTCATGAGGACTTGCCAAAGAAACAATGGGACAACCAGGTTGAGAAAGACAAGTTAAATCTCTCCTTTTGTTAATTCTGATTGGAGAAGCTTTACTCACATCCTGTCTTCCTCTCCTATGAGGCAAGTAACTTCTAAGTATCTGGACAGCCTTCTCCCTTGATGTCGAGCAGGACCTTTGACAGAGAATGTAATATTCAGAGTGATCAATTCCGATTCCATTATTTTAGTCCTGATGAAGACAAATCTATCTTAAAATTCTTGCTCATTGAAAATTAAAAGCGACATTTATTTGTGAAATTAAAAAGCACTCAGACGGCAACCAAATGCTCAGATGTCTTTATCCTTTTAAAAAAAAAAAAAAAAGATTATCTTCGTCTGAAGATGCATGTTTTCTAAAAGCAAATAGAATCATTCATCTTAAAACTGGTTAGCCTACGTTCAGCCATATAACAAGTCACTGACTTAACTGAAATGTTGAGAATCTCACAGTCCATCATATATCTCATTAGCAATGTAAAAATCTGTTCCTGGGCAGAAATATTAACTGCTGCCCAAATAAACAACCATCTATCATATGTGAATGCACTGCGGTAGGCAGCTACCTCATATCATATTATGAAAGGTTTCCCTTAGTGTGAACGCAACAGACCTGTGAATTTATTTCCCTATGTGGGTCCCCTACATGAGTTGGATGCCGGCAGCCTTAGAAATGGGTTATAGTTAAAGGTTTATTTTTATAATCCTGTTGTTTGCAACTGAAAATGCATCTTCCAATAATGACAGTGTTACAAGTCAAGGTTAGATCCCTGAGGTCACCTGTGAATATTTACTGAAAGCAAAGCTGAAATGGTCTAATTTATAGCCACTGGCTTTCCTAAGCAACCCCCTGCCCTAGCACTGAGTCCCTAAGGCCCCCAAGGTTTGAGTTACTACTGAGATTGTGAAGAAGAAGTGGGGATGGGTGTAGAATTGCACAGCATTGGAGGCAAAGGAGGAGAAAATAAAAGGGGAGCTCCATGGCTCCTCTTATATTCACTGGGATTACTGGTGAATCAGAGATGATATGCCCACCTTGTACTTCTCATTATACGGCTCTATATCCAAGCTGCCTTCATGAAAGTCTTATGTGTTTGTAATTGAAAAACTTTATCCTTCTTTAAAAAAATAAGAATTTGTGGCTACCTCTAGAGCTTCCAGTCAGATAGGTATTTTGGTCTATTTAGTGGGGAAAATGCACAACACAAGTTACTTGACATATGCAGATTAGCTTTTAAAGGTTGTTGCCTTGATATTGTATTTGGTGAGCAGTTGGACTGTGTAGCTTGTTGGCATTTGTTTTATTGTACCCAAATCCTAGTTCTCCATGACAGTTCCAGAGAATTTACAGTTATGGCTTTTTAAAGCTGAATCATGAACGCCGTCCTGGAACAGAACACCCTCTGTATTGACACAGGCAGAGAACAGTCTCAACCTGAAGGAGATAAGGGTGGGCACAGTCTGCGCATGAACTTCCTGACCTACGCTCATAGGGGCATCCTCTCCCTGTAGGCCTATGACAGTGTTTTTCTGAAGCAAGTACCACTAACAAGAGATGTTCTTTGGAGCAGACTAAGGGTTAATCAAGTGAGTAAAAACTGACCCTGGATGTATGTCTGAGCCTCTTCAATTCAACACTGCCCTAGAACTGATTGTTATATATTCTCTATTATTCTTTTTTTTTCTTTTTTTTTGAGACAGGGTCTCACTCTGTGGCCCAGGCTAGAGTGCAGTGGCACGATGTCAGCTCACTGCAAGCTCCACCTCCCAGGTTCACATCATTCTCCTGCCTCAGCCTCCCAAGTAGCTGGGTCTACAGGTGCCTGCCACCATACTCAGCTAACTTTTCGTATTTTCTGTATTTTTTTTTTTTTTTTTTTTTTTTGGTAGAGATGGGGTTTCACTGTGTTAGCCAGGATGGTCTCAATCTCCTGACCTCGTGATCTGCTGCCTCGGCCTTCCAAAGTGCTGGGATTACAGGCATGAGCCACTGCACCTGGCCATATTCTCTATTATTCTTTACAATATTTAAATAAAAAGAAGTATGTAGTATTTTGTGTGCAGGAAGGCACTGTGTCTTAGAAATAAAATCTCTGCTCTTGAGGGATTTATAGTCCAGCTCTGCAGACAGACACATGGACCAATAATTACCATGCAGTGGGATGCATGCTATCATGGAAATGCATTTACAGGGGAAGAAGATATTAATTCAACCTTGAAGAAGGTTGGGAAGGCATCAGAGAGGATGTGCCGTCTGAGTTTTACCTTGAGAAGGAGGTAGGATTGCTGTATTTGGTAAAGATTGTATTGGCTAGAAGAAACCATATGAGCAAAGATCTGAAGGTAAGAAAGTATTTAGCCTGTTTGAGGAAGAACAGGGATCCATGCAGTGGCTTAAATGTAATAATGGACATTGAAGCTAGAGAGGTAAATATAGGACAACGTATAAAAGTCCTTTCCTATATCAGACTAGGAAATTTAGATTTTAACTTATATACAATAGAAAGTGGGATGCTGGTTAAAGTTTCTGCTAGAAAATTTGATGGTAGAATACGATATTAAGGACAGTATGAGAGACCATAGAACTGAAATTTTCTGGACTTGGGGACCCTTGGGATAATTGCTGTGTCTCCTCTTTAGGTCTTTCTAGGAAGCAATGAAGCCTGGGTCTTAGAGCAGAACTCAGGTGTCATCAATAGCTATTAATGGAAGAAAGACTCATCTGCCTCAGACCACACGGGATATGCAGGTGTTCCCTATAAAACGGTCCAGGTTTTCTGCATCTGCCTCTTAGCAAACTTACGTGACTGCCCAATAAATTTCCACACGGGCAATATTCTCCCCTTCTCACTTTCCCTCCTTTCCCCTCCCTTCTCCTTCCTTTCTTTCTCTCTCAGACCTGGCACAGCTGATGAATTAGAGGGACACATAGGCTTCTAGAAGCTCAGTGAGTAGCTTCTCATGGCATAGACATTTGCTGAATATCCTCTATAGGCCAAGCCCTGGGGATGGCCCTCTGTATGGTGCTAAACAGGTGATTGACTGG
Organism: Piliocolobus tephrosceles; assembly: GCF_002776525.5. Classification (NCBI taxonomy): domain Eukaryota; kingdom Metazoa; phylum Chordata; class Mammalia; order Primates; family Cercopithecidae; genus Piliocolobus; species Piliocolobus tephrosceles. The sequence continues at coordinate 78,231,199 of NC_045434.1, forward strand.
TGAGGTTTGGGGAAGCACATTTTATTCATGGTTTCCTTAATTGCTCTATTATTTCTCCTGCATAACATGTGCCTCAATCAAGGCCATTTATGATCTGAATGTATGAAAGCTATAATTTTGAGCATCCCCCAGTGTGTTCCCTGCCCTCCAATCAAGCCTCCTACCAGCTCTCCTCCCACCCCAGCCTTGTGGCCCTACCCTATGTTCTCTCCCTGGCTGAAAGCCCCTTCTCTTTGCTGATTCAAATCCTATCCAGCATTCAAAACCACCACCTCCATAATGTCTTTCTGATGTCTCACATCCTCATTGATTTCTTGGAGATATAATTCAGGGTAACAGTTAAAAAACTGGGCTCTAAATTAAGCAAAGAGGTTAACTCTGAGGAAAGGAGAAAGAGATGTGTTCAGGGCCTTCATCCATTGCTAACATATTATATCTTAAGCTGGATGATGAATATACAGGTATTTTTAAAAACATAGTTCATTGTATAATTATGTATGATTGAAGTATCTTACAAAAGAAAAAAGTCACATATTAAATGTGCTACCTTGTGCAAGTTCCCTAACTTCTTTATGCCCCAGTTACCCCATTTGTAGGAAATGATAACAGTGCCCTCTTGTTGTGGGCATTAATAATATTAGATAATGCCTGTCAGGAATTTACAAAATGCTTGCTATATAGTAAGAACTCAATAAATGTTAGTAATGGTCTTCACCTCTTTTCCCTTTGAACTCCCTAGAGTGCTTTTGCTCAGAATTATGTAATTTAATATTTAATTGAACCTTCTCTGGTTCTGTGATTTTTGCTCATTTTTTTACTGTGCTCCTCTTTTTCTTGAGGGCAGGCACAGTGTGCTATCCTTCTTCCTAAGCTCCACAGCACCCTAGCATGGTGCCCAGGGTATCTGAATAGGTTCGTAAATTCTTAAAGTTGATTGATTGGAATGGTCTTTTCAAGGATTAACTGTATATGATTCCCATGGTTTTTCGCTCATCTGTGTCTGAATAGCTAAAGAAGAAACCTGTGCATGTCTGTTACTTTCCTCCTGTGATATGACCTGTGAGCAGCTACCTTAGGGCTCAGAGTTGAAATATATGAACTAGCCAAGAACACACACATTCACAGGCTTCCCAGATTCCGCCCACCACTTCCTATTTCCATTCAGTGCTAGAACACCTCCCAATAATTCAATAAGTATGCACCCCTTCCTTCCTTCCTTCTTTCTTTCTTTCTTTCTTTCTTTCTTTCTTTCTTTCTTTCTTTCTTTCTTTCTTTCTTTCTTTCT
>NC_045434.1:78232493-78243203 GCF_002776525.5 Piliocolobus tephrosceles
TCTTTCTTTCTTTCTTTCTTTCTTTCTTTCTTTCTTTCTTTCTTTCTCTCTTTCTCTCTTTCTCTCTCTCTCTCTTTCTTTCTTTCTTTCTTTCTTCTTTTTTGACGGAGTCTCGCTCTGTCACACAGGCTGGAGTGCAGTGGCAGGATCTCAGCTCACTGCCAGCTCCGCCTCCTGGGTTTATGCCATTCTCCTGCCTCAGCCGCCTGAGTAGCTGGGACTACAAACGCCCGCCACCTCGCCCGGCTAGTTTTTTGTATTTTTTTAGTAGAGACGGGGTTTCACCGTGTTAGCCAGGATGGTCTCGATCTCCTGACCTTGTGATCCTCCCGTCTCGGCCTCCCAAAGTGCTGGGATTACAGGCTTTAGCCACCGCGCTCGACCTGCCTTCTTTCTTAAAACAGTGTTTGTGTAGGTTATAATCTTCTGTTTCACACTTTAAGGGAAATCTGAGCTAACCAGCTGCTCCACAGCCAAGTCCTAATGGTGACAATCATCTTGCTCTTGGCAAGACTATGTCCAGGTCTGCTTAAAGCCAGAATGTGTGCTCCAGAGTCTAGAGCGGAGCTAAAATCTCATCAGGAGTTGGCTGCGGAGCATCCATTTACCCAGCTATAAACCATCCCCTGAGCTCCTGCCTGCCTCTACAGTGGAGTGACAAGCCAACCCAAATACAGGGGCCCAGCAGATAGTCCTGAACTCCTAATGTGTGCTTGCTGACTACTGATGCAATATCTGCATTCATCACTGGGGCTCTGAAGGTTCCAGGAGGCCAAGTATTTCTGCAGAGGTTGGAGCCTCCTAGTCCTGGCTCAGTTCATCTGATCTTGAGGAAATCTGTTTAGTTGAACTGCCTTTGCTGGGGTTGATGACAGGGCAGCAGAGGGGAGAGCAGTAAAAGGGAAAGGCAAAGAGGTCAGAATAATGATAGTGTTTAATTCCATGAGGAAGCGCCACTCAGTGTGATAATCAAGGCCCTGAATCATGTCTCCAAGTGGATTATAAATTCTGCTGAAGGATGAGATCTAAGGATCTAAGGAGACACAAATCAGCCATCATATCCAATATTTTTTCTACTGCATCTATTGCTTTTAAATAGATTCACTTGAGTAAATATAAGAAACGTTTAAGATGGAAACAGAAGGTGTACGTAAAACTCATGTGCAATATAAATCATAAAGCTTCATATACTCCAACTTCTGCCATTTCTATCTCAGTCCTCATTTTCTAAATTGCATCCTAATAACATTGAAAACACACACACACACCCCTCTCCACCAACAACTACCACAAAGATGTTCCCGGCCTGGAAACGTCTTTGTAGTCAGGCCTGACTTCTGTCAATTACCCCAGAAGCTAAACTAATTGGCTTGATGCTCAGATGAAAGAATCTAAATCTAGAAAGGCAGGAAAAGCCCCCTCCTGTGACCAAAGCCATTAAACCTCAATTAGGAGATAGACAGGGAAGGTGTAGATGAGTCTGGGGTAATTACAGGGCTTTGTCTGACAGCTCAGTTCCTGAAGCCTGGACCAGAGCAGGTGATTTGGAAATCTGATCCCGAGACAGCTGCAGATGGTGCAGGCTGATTGCACCCGGCCAGACGGACCTCATCCCACTGGCAGCTTTCTGCAGCGTGTGGCCCCTCACAACTTAGCACTGCCTGGCGAGCTGGCCCCATCTGTTCCGTGATGGCCAGGCACACAGAGAGCCACCCAGGGGCAAACACCTATAGACTCTAATCAGAGACATTGTTGGGATAGAGGTAGGGGTGGGGGTGGTCTGTCCTTGTTTTGGTTTAGAACTATCTCCACAATATTCATCTTATCCACGTTTCAGGAGAGTTAGAAACTGACTAAAGCTTCCACTGTCCTCATCCTAGGCACTTGGGGAGACTTGATAACAGCTGACCAGGGCTGTTTTCCGAAGGCTCCTGGAAGTTGGAGTCATTCCTGCCTCCCATGCATTTAGGACAGGGAGGGATCATTCATGGTGTTATCAGCTGAATGGTGTCCCTGTAAATTCGTATGTAGATGTCTCCACCCACAGGACTACAGAGTATAACCATATTTGGAGATAAGGTCTTTAAAGAGGTGATTAGCTGAAAATGAGGCTGTTAGGGTGGGCCCGTTATCCAGTATACTGGTATCCTTACAGGAAGAAGAGATTAGGACACAGGCTGAGAGACACTAGGCGCATATGTGCGTCAATGGAGAACCATATGAAGAGACAGCAAGTGTGCAGCCATCTGCAGTCAGCATCTTGATCTCAAACTTCCAGCCTCTAGAACTGTGAGAAATACATTTCTGCTTCAGCCACCAGTTTCTGTAGTGTTTTGTTCTGGCAATCCTAACAAACTAATACAACAGGTTTATTAATTCACCCAATAAGTATTTGTTGAGTATTTGCTATGTACCAGAAATTGTTTACATGCTGGGAATACAGAGCTAAAAAAGACAGACTATTCTCCCTGTTGTGAATTTATATCTTCATGGGGAAGAGGAGAAAGGTCACTAACAAGGTAAACACACACAAGTTAATTTTAGAGGATGGTAAATGTTATGAAGGAGACAGAACAGGGTGATATAGGGCTGCTTTGGATCAAGTGTTAAGGAGAAGGCCTTTTGGAGCGGTAATATTAGAGCTAGACTTGATAACAAGAAGGTATTAGCCATACAAAGAACACGGGAGAAGAAAATGCAAAAGTGCTGGTGAGGCAGGAGAATAGGGTCTGGAGGCAGGGAACGTAAGGCTGTTTCATGCCTACTTCCTATAACTAAATTGAAAGGAAAACCCTAACTTTCCATGCCTAAGTAACAAAAGGACCAGAAGCTACTTCCTTTGGCTTTTTCTGTGTGCAGATAGAAAATTGGAAAATTGCAGGTTGAGTCTTTGTTCGCAACTTTGTAAGTTCACTTCAGTCTCTGGTTGGCTGCTTTCTGTAACCACTCAGACTGATTGCAGGCTACTACTTCAGTTACATGAGTTGAGCATGAATGGGAAGCTTCTAGAGGGTATTTGAACCCAAGAAGTTTCTATGTATCTGGGCCCTTGTGGCACTGCTTGTCCACTCCCACACTCTGGAGTGTGCTTTGATTTGCAATAAATCCCTGCTTTCGTTCTTTTGTTGCTTCATTCTTCCTTTGCTTTGCTGGACGTTTTATCTAATTCTTTGTTCAAAACACCAAAAACCTGGACCACTTGCAGTCATGACCCTCTACACTGGGGCAAGGACAAATTGATGACTCCAAGGAACAAAAAGGCCAGTGTGAGTTAAAAAAAGAAAAAAAAAAGTGGTGTGAGGTGGATTTATGTCAACCTGAAGGGAGGAATAGAGTGGTTGGAGGCAGACCTCTGTATACAGCCCTGCCCTTTTCAAAGTTGGTGAGGGACGTTGAAGGTTGTGATTGAAGGAGGCCACCTGTGGAGGTGAAAGACACAGACTAGAGTCCCAAGGATGGAATCTAAGCTCCAGGAACACAGTTGGCCTAGATCAGTGGTTATCAACCCAACCAGAGTCAATGATGCTTTTTGAAGCAAGTATTTTATTAGATCCCTTCATTATCCTGAAATGATCATTATTCTGAATGATCTACCAAAGCGCATAATAAAAAAGAATAATGTCCTAACTACAATAAAAGGGAAACATTCATAAATAATTACGATAAAGTAATTGCAATACGTAAATATTCAGGCACAAGTTACATTAGAAGAGAAAATGAAGTAGTTAGCTGACAGCAGATAGAATCACTCTGAGTGTGAGCTCCATGATTGTAGGCTGATACCTAGTTTGGTTGGTCAAAAGTTAATTTTAATCATTAGTAGTTTAGAAACTTTTCTTTCAGCTTGATAACTTGTAATGGTAATGTCATGCAAATTTGGGGATTATTGTCAAAGTAGGGGAAGTTTCTACCAAGCTTCTTTCAATTTTGAGCTTTAAGATTTCCTGGCATTTTAGATTTTCTTGTGCAATGACTAATCTTCAATGCTCTGAATTGTCAACACTTATTAACCACTACCCACATCCTTGTGGTTCTGGGCACTGTAGGATACATAAATCCCACAGGAGGACTCTGGGCCTTAAATCTACATCACAGTGTCAGGTGACAAGGAGCAGTGGGAGTTTTCTGAAAGCTAATCTTAGGCTGGAATTAACTGTATAACAGCAACTTAACTATAAGTGGAAGTGTCTGCAAGTCACGTAGACATATTCTACCACACCCAACCTTTAACCCAACTCCCTTTTCATTGGATCACAAAAATGTCTGTGACTTGGTATGAGAGGAGGTATGGCAGACAGGAAGTTAGCATGGAAACAGAGTGTGGCCTTAGCTAACTAAATACACTGTCTTAAGCAAAATTTAAGAAACTATATAATCATGTGAACCCTCTGTTGGGGACTTCTCAGGAATCCGTGGTAGAGGAGGTCCTGGAGCTTAAACTTTATTAGCTTCACTATTCATGCATCTCTACTTGTACTCAACTTCCATGTACTTCGAATCCAATAGCCAGCAAAATCCCAACTCTAAATTCACACTTCTGTATTTTCCATGGATGCCCTGCTGAGCACTGCTGGAGGAAATTTGTACTACCGTGCATGATATTTCCCCTACAAATCTGGCAACTTGAACCTCACTTAACTCTGAATGATGTCCAGTAGTTCTGTGAGTCTTGAATTAGTTTTCTCTCCACTTTCTTAAACAGCTATTTTGAACATTCCCCATTATTTTTAAGCACTTACCCTAGGCTAGGCTTCTTTGTTACTCAGTTTAGCATCCCTTACACATTACACTACACACACACACAATTATTAGACCTGTCCTTACTTTGTATTAATGGAGGGACGTCACCTTTCTTGTTTATCCTCTCCATCCTGTTCTCTGAATTTCACTACACTTACTGTCCTGGGGACATGAAAGCTTCATCTGGATCCTTTAATTATCTTTCTTTTTCCATAATCTTTAAGTACTCTGAGGCAATTGGTTATTGCTCCAGCCTATAAATAAACTCAAGTCTCTCTAAAGAGTAAACAAAATTCTTTCTTGATCCTGCGTCTACCTCCAGCCACTTCCCTATTTTGTTTACCCTTTATAGTTAAAATTCTTAAAATAATGATCAATACTCACCCTCTTCATTTCCTGACCAACAGTTGCATCCCCACATAATGAGATATCCATCCCTGTCACTGCAATGAAACACTTTCACCAAGGTTACCAGTTGCCAAAGAATCTTCTAGTTGGTAAATTCAAGAGGCACTTTACTCTTGATCTTACTTGACCTTCGTGTGCATTGGGCACTATTGACCAAACCCTTATTTTTAAGGGATATTTATTGGTTTATTTATGTATTCCCTGTATTGTTCCAGAAATGATTTTCAAAGTATCCGGTCAAAATACAAATAATTTGGAAAGATAAAATAAAAATTGTAAAATGTCTTAGTTGTTCTCTTGGCTTTTAAATGTGTATACTTTAACAAACCTTAAAGATAATCAATACTATTAAGTCTCTTCAGATAATACAGGAATCTTAGAATACTTTAACTTCAGTCTCTTCCAATTTATAATTTATATACAAAATTTTTAATCAATTTTATCTTTTTAGAAACCTATACATAGATATCAGTGTTATGTTTAGAGAATCAGTGATTTATATTCACCCATATAATTATCAATTTCCTTGAACACTGTTTCTTTTCTGTATCTCACGTTTTCCATCTGGAATCACCTTAATAAAGTACATACTTCAGAAGTTTCTTAAATAGAAACTTGTTGATGGCAAAACTCTTGTTTGTGTGAAAATTTTGTATTTTGTCCTTATTCTTGGAAATAAGTTTTCTGGGTAAAAGACCCTAGACCATTGCTCTGTTTTCTCAGCATATTGAATATAGTTTTGTCCTGTCCATTTTTGTTGAGAAATCAAATGTTGGTCTTGCTGTTTCTTTGTGGGTGTACTTTTCTCATCTGTCTACTTTAGGATGTTCTTTGTGTCTTTTGTACATGGAATATCACTACTTTGTCCTGGATGGACACTACTTTGTCCTGGATGTCCTGCTTGGAATTTGTTAGGTTGCCTGAAGTTATGGATTGGTTTCTTTCATTAATTCTGTAAAAATTTGCCATAATATCTTGAAATACTGCCTTTCCTTCAGTCTCTTACTTGTCTTCTTCCATAACTTTGATTAGTAATATTTTGGACTGTTTACTTTCAATGCCCACTTTTATTTCTTTCACATAAGAAGCATAGTTATTGTTGTCCTTTGCTTGATAATCCTGCAATCTGTAGTCTTTGCTGGTGTGACTCAGATCTCTGCTGCTTCTGTTGATTATTGTTTCAGTGCCAAAATTACTTTTTGTTTTAGTATTTTGTGTTTTTCCTTTTGTTCTTTACTATGATTTCATATTCAAACCATCTAGGTCCAGTTTGTGGTTCCAAATTCTTAGGTAGACTTATTTTCTTAAGGCAGATTTTATTTCTCTCATCAAAGAGAGATAGGTGAAAATAGACAAGATTTTTGGTTTCCCTCTTTTGCCAGGGTGACTTATTTATTTTTCATTTTTATACTAGGTTACTAGGTTCCTTGCCATTTCCTTTTTTTTTTTCTGAGATGGAGTCTGTCTTGCTCTGTCACCAAGGCTGGAGTACAGTGGCATGATATTGGCTAACTGCAACCTCCGCCTTGCGGGTTCAATCTATTCTCCTGTCTCAGTCTCCCGAGTAGCTAGGATTACAGGTGTATACGACCAGGCCCGGCGAATTTTTGTATTTTTAGCAGAGACAGGGTTTTGCCATGTTGGCCAGGCTGGTCTCGAAGTCCTGACCTCAGGTGATCCACCCACCTCGGCCTCCCAAAGTGCCGGGATTACAGGCGTGAGCCACTGCACCCGGCCGGTTCCTAGAATTTCTATAAGGTCTCTTATTAGACTTTCCCACCTGTTTGTCTCTTACTTTGTAGACCCTGCATGGCTGTTGAAATGAAAGCTCAAAGCCAGGCTCACACCTGTAATCCCAGCACTCCGGGAGGCAAAGGCAGGAGGGTCACTTGAGACCAGGAGCTTGAAACCAGCCTGGTCAACACAGCAAGTCCCCACCTCTACAAAATTAAAAAAGAAAAAAACATTAGCTGAGTGTGGTGGCGCACATCTGTGATCCCAGTTACTCAGGAAGCTGAGGTGGGAGGATCACTTGAGCCCAGGAGGTCAAGGCTGCAATGAGCCATGACTGCCATTGCACGCCAGCCTGGGCCACAGAGTGAGACCCTGTCTTAAAAACATAAGCAAACAAAAAGAAATGAAACTTCAAGGTCTCCGAGGTTCAAAGTTTCTCTGAGAAAGTGGGCCTCAGTGGGAGCTTGCCTCTCTGGATCCACACTGTCATTATAATTTTTGCTTCCAAGGGTTCCTTATAGCATTTTATTTGAAAATATGTTTTTAAATTTTATTGAGTATTTATTATTTATCTATTTATTTATTTTTCAACTTTTCTTTTAGATTCAGGGGATACATGTGAAGGTTTGTTACTTGAATGTATTGTGTGATGCTGAGGCTTGGGATATGAATGATTCCATCACCCTGGTACTGAGCATAGTACCAAATGAGTTGTTTTTCAATCCTTTCCACTTTCCCTCCCCTCTCCAATAGTCTCCAGTGTCTACTGTTGCCAACTTTATGTCCATGAGTACCCAATGTTTAGCTTCCACCTGTAAGTGGGAACACACAGTATTTGGTTTCCTCTTTCTGCGTTCATTCGCTTAGGATAATGGCCTCCAGCTGTGTCCATATTCCTGCAAAGGAAATGAAATTTTTTTTTTTTATGGCTAGATAGTATTCCATGGTGTGTATGTACCACATTTTCTTTATCAAGTCCATCACTGATGGGCATCTAGGTTGATTCCATGTCTTTGCTATTGGGAATAGTGCTGCAATGGACATTCAAGTGTGTGTGTCTTTCTGGTAGAAAAGGTTGTTTTGTTTTGTTTTGTTTTTTGTTTTTTTGTTTGTTTGTTTGTTTTGGGGATGGTTATGTTGAATGATAGTTCTGTTTTAAATTCTCTGAGAAATCTCCAAACTGCTTTCCACAGTGGCCGAACTAATTTACATTTCCACCAACAGTGTATAAGTGTTCCCTTTTGGGTAGCTTTGCCAGCATTTTTTCTTTTCCAACTTTTTAATAATAGTCATTTTGACTGGTATAAGATGGTATCTCATTGCAATTTTGATTTGCATCTCTCTAATCATTAGTAATGTGGAGCATTTTTTCTTGTTTGTTGGCCACTTATATGTCTTCTTTTGAAAAGTGTTTGTTCTTGTCTTTTGACTATTTTTAACGGGATTATTTGTTTTTTACTTGTTGTTTATGTTCTTTATAAATTATGGATATTAAACCTTTGTTGGATGTGTAGTTTGCAAATATTTTCTCTCGTTCTGTATGTTGTCTGTTTACTCTGTTGACAGTTTCTTGTGCTGTACAAAAGGTCCTTAGTTTAATTAGGTCTTATTTGTCAATTTTTGGTTTTGTTACAGTTGCTTTTGAAAACTTAGTCATATACTCCTTTGTAAGGCCCATATCCAGAATGGTGTTTTTTAAGTTTTCGTCTAGAATTCTTATAGTTCGAGGTCGTACATTAAAATATTTAATTCATCTTGAGTTAATTTTTGTACATGGTGAAAGTTAGGCATCCAATTTCATTCTTCTGCATGTGGCTCACTAGCTATACCAGCACCATTTATTGAATAGGAAGTCTTTTTCCCCATTGCTTATTTTTCTCTACTTTGTTGAAGATCAGATAGTTGTAGGTGTGTGGCTTTATTTCTGGGTTCTCTATTCTGTTCCATTGGTCTATGTGTCTCTTTTTGAACCAATACTGTACTATTTTGGTTACTGTAGCCTTGTAGTATAGTTTCAAGTCTGGTAATGTGATGTCTCCTGCTTTATTCTTTTTGCTTAGGGGTGCTTTAGCTATTTGGGCTCCTTTTTGGTTCCATATAAATTTTAGTGTAATTTTTTTTAATTCTGTGAAAAATGGCATTGGTATTATAGTTTGATAAGAATCAGGTTGAATCTGAAAATTACCTTGGGCAATATGACCTTCTTAATGAAATTGAGTCTTCTAATCCAAGGGTATGGAAAGTTTCTTCATCTGTTATCTGTGATTTCTTTTTTTCTTTATTTTTTTATTTTTTATTTTTTTTTTGAGACGGAGTTTCGCTGTCGCCCAGGCTGGAGTGCAGTGGCCGGATCTCAGCTCACTGCAAGCTCCGCCTCCCGGATTTACGCCATTCTCCTGCCTCAGCCTCCCAAGTAGCTGGGACTACAGGTGCCCGCCACCTCGCCCGGCTAGTTTTTTTTTGTATTTTTTAGTAGAGACGGGGTTTCACCGTGTTAGCCAGGATGGTCTCGATCTCCTGACCTCGTGATCCACCCGTCTCGGCCTCCCAAAGTGCTGGGATTACAGGCTTGAGCCACCGCGCCCGGCCATCTGTGATTTCTTTTAGCAGTGCTTTGTAGTTCTCCTTGTAGAGGTCTTTCACCTGACTGGTTAGATGTATTCCTGGGTATTTAATTTTTTGTGGCTAGTATAAATGGGATTATTTGGCTCTCAGCTTGAAAATAATTGGTGTATAGAAACATCATTTGTTTTTAGAAGGATTATTTGGGATGTCTGCTCTATCAAATTTCTAGAAACACAAGATTCTCCTGATTTCCTGAAATTTTGTTTTTTTGGCTTGAGATCTCTCTAATACTCCATCTGACCATCTTTTCTAGTTTCTTCATTGGATCTTTCTTGTCCGCTCATCACCCAGAGGGCAATGTCCAATAATGTTCTATCCTTTACCCTCTCCCAGTCTGCTTGAAAAACACATCAGGCCCATGCCTTCAGCTAACTGTATGCCAATTCATCACAAACTATGCACTGTCTGCCCAAAGCAATCTTTGGAGCTCTGCATTTTTGTATCTACAGGTCTTTTAAATTTGGCATCTCAAGCTCAACATGTCCAAAGTTGACTTAATCACCCCCTCCTCCCACCTTCTTCTTTTATTTTTTATTTGGGAAAATGATACCGACATTCATCTTGTTAATCAACATAGAAACATGGAGAGCATTATAGACTCCTTCCTCTCCCACATCCTCCACATTCAATTGGACATTCAATTGAACACTGCATCTATGAATTCTATCACCATAAAACCTCTTATTACAACTCAACTACCTAATTAATTTAAAGCATCATAATTTCTCTCCTGGATTGATGTGATAGCCTCCTAAATGTCTGCAATAAATCCACCAATTCTCACTGGAATCAAAGTAATATTTCTAAAACACATATGTGATCATCTCATAACCCTACTAGAATTCTTCAATGACTCTCTGCAGCGCTCAAGATAAATTCACATTCCAAGTTCATCTTGTTCTATTCCACGTTTACCCAGACAAAAGTCAAATTGAAATATTTGCAATTCCTCCAGCACATCATATGTTCTCACAGCTTTGACTTTACACAGTCTCCTTTGCTTAAAATTTCCTTCCCCTTCCTCCTTGCCCCATTTTTATTTAATTGACATAGTGTACATATTACCCTCCCATAAATCCTCCAAGTCTTTTACCTACCTCACTCTGTTGAATATCTTTGATTCATTCATTTAAGAAACATATATTGAGGCTGCATTATCTATCTATCTATCTATCTATCTATCTATCTATCTATCTATCTATC
>NC_045434.1:78243213-78364350 GCF_002776525.5 Piliocolobus tephrosceles
ATCTATCTATCTATCTATCTATCTATCTATCTATCTATCTATCTATCATCTATCTAATCTTCTACATATTATGGTAATATGCTTGACATTAGGAAAATAATAAAGAATAAGAAACAATCCTTTTACATTACAGTGCGATAAATGCAAAGATAGCAGAGAGCACAGTGAAGGGGAACCTGAACCAGCCTTGAATGAACAGACGGGGCTTGTGAGGAGGTTATATATAAATAAATGTAATTGCTTCCTCTCTTAATTCTCTCCCTCTTATTTTCCCTACTGCTACCAGCCAAACATTTGTGTATGAAAGAGATTAGCATATGTTTAGTTATGAAGTTTTTTATTTTCATGAATTTCTGTAGTTTAAATCAGTCTGGCCTCCGCCTGTTATCGGCATACTAGAGAATCATAAGACTCTGAGTAATTGTGTTCATGTATTCCAGTAGGGCTTATCCAACCCTGGGAAAATAATGGCATCTGACCCGATAAGACTAGCAAAGAGCAAACCCAAGAAAAGAGATAAACAAACATGTATTAAATGGTAGTTTTAAATTTTTTGAAGTACATTCATTTTTGTTTTATTCCACAAAGGCACCGTGGAAGTTTATGAAAATACACACTGTTCATTGGGATAAAATATATTATCGAGGCAATGAGAATAAAGGGGAAATAGAAGAGGAATATCATAAATCTGTAATAACATTAGTACATGGAAGCAATAGAAAAAGGCTACAAATTTGATTCTAAGCTCCTTAACAGCCAAAACAAAGAAAGATCATGATTAGTCACAGTTCTGCATAAGAAAAATAAAACAAATGACTTGTTCAGTAAGGTGCATAGTTTTTGCAAAAACTGATTCCCAAGGAATTTCTCCCATGAATGCTGAAACTGCTGTGTGATGTGGTAGACGATGTTCTTAACATGATCCCTTCAATAGCTACAATCACAGACATAATGAGTCTGTGTCATAAATATCCTTTGTTGTGGGTAGTTGGCAAAATGCCAAGGAACGAGTCAGTGAAAGCTGTTCTACAAGCAGTAGATTTCAGTAAAGCACACGGAAAATTCTAAGACTTTAGAATCAAACAGCTAAAGATTGAATCGTGGTTCAATTAAACACAAGATATGTGAACTTGAACCAGTTTCTTCCTCTTCCTTAATTTGATCATCTGTGAAAACTGGGATAATAATACTCATCATTTGGATCCAAAGTTCAGTTAAAATTCAGAATATCTAGAACAATAGTAATCAACATCCATCAAACTCCTATTCCATCCCAGGCACTATGCTAATTACTTTACATGGATTATCTGATTTAATCCTCACAAAATTCCTTTACATGAGTACTATAGTTATTCCCATTTACCAACTAGGAAACGGAGATCAGAGAGGTTAAGTAATTTGCCCAAAACCACAGAGCTAGGATGAGGGGAGCTGAGCTCATCAGCCTAGGCAGACTGATTGTGGAGTTCACATTCTTAAAGCATTCTGTTCTATAAAATGCAACTTTGAGGCAACTCTTGATAAAAATCATTTCTCACAACCAGGTTTTTTGATACCAGGTTTGATACTAGGTGTCTTATGATGAACTATAAAACAGATTTTTTCCCCCCATGGACAGTTAAGGTGAGATCCCTTTGTTTTGCCAGAGGTAGCTTAGTCAACTTCCTGTAATAAAAAGCAAGGATTCTTACCACAAGATAAAATAAATGGCAGGTAAATCTACAGAACTTTTAGAGTAGGAAAGTTAATCCTGTGTTCTGCTTACTGTCTGTGGCAAAAACAGCCCCTTGTTGTCCACTCCCATCTTTGATTCAGTTGACGGACAGCTGCAGCTTAATTGGCCTGCTACACAGTCCGTTTGGCTGGATTTCATGGCAAGCAGAGTCTGGCGGGGGGCCTTAAACAAAGCTCTCCCAGCATGTCTTCTGCCTTGCCAAACTCTAAAAATAGAAAGCTCAACTTCTGCAGAGCTAAGGAACTGAACTAGTCAATGGTTAGAAGATAGGTTTGTCATCTCAAGGGTGGTTTGTGTTTCCTATTAACTGGGGTTGGAATGACAAGGGGCAATCTTTTGAGCACTAAAGTCTGGACAGAATGGCATATGACTGCTATGCAAAGGACTGAATCCTGGTTATAAATCATAGCAACAACAGCCTGAAACTGAGCTATCACAGAATCTTAAATCTCCAAAGTGTGGCCTGGGTAAGCCATTATGAGAACTCTGCCTTCTCAGATATAAAAATTCCATGCCTCAGAGCTTAAAGCATACCTCCCTATAATCCATTTCTTTGTTCCAGTCAGACTTTCTTTCTGGAATTTTCCTCCATGCTCCATGACCTGATCAAGGGTTAAAGAGGATTCCATATCCCACACTACATTAGAGAAGAGTGACAGCATATCAGAGAGAGGCATTGTGGACCTGTGTTTAAGTCAGCCTGTCTGAATCCACATCCTGGCTCCATCCTTCTTTACTAGGTATGTAACCTTGGACAAGGCCTTTAATCTCCATGGGTTTCATTAGCCTAGGTTTTGTTATCTATAAAACATGCTTAATAAAAGTTTCAACTTCATAGAGTGGTTTTGAGAATAAAATAAAATAATTCAAGTAAAGTACATATTTTAGAGAAAATGCATCTTCATAATGATTATTAATATCATGTATCATCTGGGAAAGCCTTAGTGTGCCCATACTGGAGAGACTCAGGAAAGAAATCAAGAAATGAAGATGAAGCTTAAGATAATTTTAGACATACAAAAGGATTCAGAGAATGGCAAAGGGAACTCAATTCTATTTAGAAATAAAATATTCTAAAAAACTATACTCCCAAAGGAAAGGTTTTCTCATTTTGGTAATTGGGGCCTGCCTATTAGCATACCCACAAAGTCTTCTTTCCCTTCAGCATGTTGATGAAATGTACTTGTAGGACTACAGAGAAAATGACTATCATTATTAATCACTGAGTCATAAATCTAAATGAACAGTGAAAACTTATTTGAGAACAATCTACTGCATATAAGAAAGTGAAAAAACATTATTGAAATTGGAAGAAACAGATTGTGCATGGAAAAGAGGAAAACTGGATAAAAATTCTACCAAGTAACATTGGAAAATTTAGAACTCTGTTTTAGCCAAGTAAGAACAGGCTGCAATGATAAAGAATCGGTCAAAGAATAAGAATGAAATTTAGAATATTCAAATATTAATTGTCTGGTTACCAGTACCCAAAAATTAAAGAAAAGAAGTCAGGTAACAGAATGAGTATAGATGAAATCCATATTAGTTATATACAGAGTCAGTAGAAGAAGATTTTTCAGAATATAAGACAAAATTGTTGGCCAGTAAGTTGAAAAAATATAATGCAAAATAAAGTTAATAACAATATGGTAACCTGGCAAAAACAATTTAGATTATTTCAACACAACTTTAGGCAGAGGAGCAGTAGTGGAAGTATGCCTGTAATCTTGTATTTTTCAGGAGAGATGGGCTGTAGATGGTGAACTATTACCTAATTTGTTTGAAAATAAGTTGAAATGTAATTAATCAAAATTTACATATTATCATTAGAGATATAAAAGTAGAAGATTTAACATTTAAGTCATTTGAGAGAGAGAGAGACAGGGAAAGAAACAGAGATATTGAGAGAAAGAGAGAGAGAGAGAAACTCAGAAAAGAGAGCAGCATAATCTATAAATTAAAATAATGGCCTTTAGAGTAAATATCTAATATCTGAGTCCTGGTTTGCCAATTTAACACATATGAAATGTTGGACAAGTTAATGAATCTTACTAAGTCTCAGTTTCTTCACCTGCAACATGAATCATGAATCAAAAGTTTATTTTGAACATTAAATTAGATAAAAACCAAAAAGTTATTGGAATATGGCTTGCTGCATTGTAAAATATTTATACATGTCAGCTCATAATTAAGACTACAAATGATGGGAAAAATAGTAATAGGCAATTTGAAATGACAGCAATACATCCAAGTATATCACTAATCACAATAAATGTAAATGCATTAAATTTCCACATTAAAACACAGAATTCTAAAGTGAGTACATGTGCAAAAACCAGACATGTGCTGCTTACTAAAGATCTACCTAAAATACAATGTTACTAAAAATTTAAACTGGATAAAAAGGATACACTAAGTAAATGTTAAAACTAATAGTAGTAGACAAAGAAAACTCAAATAAAAACAACTGCAAGTTTTAGAAATTTTATGAGAGAAACTGTACATTCATTCACTAATTTATTAATATTGACATTTATTTTCTGAACATCTACAATGAGCCAGGCATTGTAAAAGTGCTGGAACTATAAAACTAATCTAGACAAACACATTCCCTGCCTGCGAGGAGCTTAATTCTAATAAGAGTAGATAATAAACTTATGGATTTATAAATGTAATTGGCAGTGATGAGAGCTATGAATAATAATAAGCAGGTGAAGGAGAGTGAGAATGATGGGTTTCTCTCTTAGTAGGGTAGTAGGAAATGACTTTCTGAGACAGTCAGCTGAATTGAGTGAGCAAGTCAAATGACTATAGGGGGTGGGATGGGCAGGAAAATGTTCTAGGCAAAGTAAACAGCATGATGTATTTTCTTTATGCAATGTGTACACAATGCAAAGATCCTACGTCAAGAGCAATCCACAAAAATGGCACCAGAGAGATAAAACAAAAGCTCTTAGTAATACAAAGAGACATCCAGAAATGCTATGATAATGAGTTGCTTTAACACTGTCCTACAGAAATTGATAAACAGTAATAGCAAAGGACATACATTTAAAAACTGAATTAATAATGTTGGCTAAATATATATGCACATACATTGTTAACCAATAGAAAAACACATTTTTTTTTTCAAAAACAAAGAATAGTTAAGAATTAGCCCTACATTAGCCATGAAGAAAACTAATACATTGCATAAATTCAAATCAATAGGTGAGTATTTTCTGGCTATAATGCAATGAAACTAGATATTAGAAAAATATATAGTCAAATATTATATCCAGTTAGAAACTTATACTTTTCTAACTAAAACTAAGGTTAAAGAAGAAATCATATTAGAATTACAGAGCATTTAGAGATAAATGCAAATGAAATTACCATTTACAAAATATATGACAGTAAGCCAGTATCCCGATGGCTATGTATTATTTAAGCACTGTGTTTTGGAAAACAAGAAAAAGTGAAAACAAATTGTGTTCCATTGAAAATAAAAAAACAGGCCGGGCGCGGTCGCTCAAGCCTGTAATCCCAGCACTCTGGGAAACAGGCTGAGACGGGTGGATCACGAGGTCAGGAGATCGAGACCATCCTGGCTAACACGGTGAAACCCCGTCTTTACTAAAAAAATACAAAAAAACTAGCCGGGCGATGTGGCGGGTGCCTGTAGTCCCAGCTACTCAGGAGGCTGAGGCCGGAGAATGGTGTAAACCCGGGAGGCGGAGCTTGCAGTGAGCTGAGATCCAGCCACTGCACTCCAGCCCGGGCTACAGAGCGAGACTCCGTCTCAAAAAAAAAAAAAAAAAAAAAAAGCCATTTTATTAAAGAAAATCAATAAAATAGATAAATATTTAGCTATTTAAAGCTAACCACCCCCAACTAAGCATATTATAAATGAGCAAAGAAAAAATAACCACAGCTACAAAAGGATTTTAACATTCAAATATATGCTTATTACTTTTATATTACTGAATCTGGAAATAGATGAAGTTGATGACTTTCTAAAAAAAAAAAATAAAGAATGAAAACTGACTCCAGATATGTATAACCTGAAAAGTACAATAGTCATAGAAGAAGTTGAAATGATTGTAGAAGACATTACTAACTATATAGAAAGGTTCTAGAGAAATTCTATCAAACTTCAAGGAACATGTAATTTCTCTGTTATTTAAACTTTTTCAGAGCATAGAAAAATATAAAACATTTTCAACTCATTTTTCAAGACTGCCATAATCTTGACACTAAAGTTGAACAGAGTATCAAAAGCCGTAGATAAATCTCATTTATGACAGTAGACATAAAAATCCTTAATAAATGTATGCAAGTAAAATCCAGTGGCACACACAAAAAATAATACATCATACAGGAATGGCTCCATATAGGTAATCTATTAATGCAATGTTTTACATTTTTAGATTTAAAGAGAAACGACTGCATGACAATTTTGATAGAGACCCCAAAGCCTGCTTAATAGATATTCATAAAAAATTAGGAAAAGATCATCTTTAGTTTGATGAAAGATATCCACCAGGGAACTACTGCAAACATCAAACGAAATAGTGAACTTTTAGTTTCACTATTTATGGAACATTTTAGTTTTCAATTGACAGTAAAAGTGGGACAATGCATGAGAGGTCACCAAAATGACTTTTATAGAAAGACAACTTGTTGAATGAAGAAAGAGAAAATCATGGAGTAATTCCACAAAGCGTGCTTATTTCAAGCATAACTTTCAAATGAGACTTGTGCATACTTTTTAGCTAAATTAATTACCTGTTTTATCATGCTTATTTCAAGCATAACTTTCAAATGAGACTTGTGGATACTTTTTAACCAAAGTAATTACCTGTTTTGTGACATGTTAAAAATGCTCTTTTCTAAGGAAGAAAAGCTACTCTTAGGCAATGCACAATTTTCTTTTGCATAATTGCAATTTGATAGACACATTCTTATGCAGCATAGCTCATAGAGCAGGAGTGATATTGAATAAATAAATTAATAGTTAGTTTTAAGTGCATGTTTTATTGCAGCCAAACACTTCAAATGAATCATCAGATGTTTCTGTGGGCTCTTATGCTCCCTGGAAGGCACACAAATTGACACTGACTATAGGGCTCAGAGCCTAAAATAATCATCCTGAAAGTCAGCATTCTTATTGAAAATTGAAAACAAATCAAGCTCTCTAGGGAGAAGTTTTGGGAACCAGCACAAGATTTTTAAAAATCCAAGAAGTTCTTTGATATATAATTTAAAACATGTTAAATTGCTTGCATTTAACTGATTCATGGGATTATCTGACTCACTAGTTTATCTGTTAAACATACCTTGTGAAGCTCCAAACATGATGGCCTCCTATGTAGGAGGTCACACTGCAGAAAACCTTCTCACTGCTGCTGTCACCAAATGAATTCAATGCTTCTTAAGAGGTGTCAGTGTTTATTCCCAAACATGTTGGTGTCTGTTGTAATTGTTATTTAAATTAAATAATTTAATTTAAATAATATGTAAACCAATGACAGACAATAATGTAAAACAGAATTACTATTCCCATAAATATAAAGTTGGGAGTTTGGAAAACTTAATCAAAACTTAATCAAGTGGCTACCTTTGACCTTATACCTTCTCAATATCCGCATCTTGTCAATAGTGGGCCTTACAAATAACTTCTCCCAATCTGCTGTGATGGCCAATTACTTTATCCATATTATTCGTTAAAGGTAGAAATCAATTTTTGCCTTATAATTTGGGCTTTAAAAAAAAGCCCATCGCCATCACAAAGATACATTTCTACATAGGGCTGGCTACATAAATTGCCAACCCAGTGCAGAATGAAAGTGTGGGACCCTTTGTTTAAAAAATATATTAAGAATTTCAAGATGACAGCAACAAGTACGGCATTCAACCACACACTGACCCTTTCTAAGCATTGGCCTCTGTGGTGTCCCACACCCATGAAGACAGTTCTGTTTCTGTATCATCTCCTATGTGGATAATTGTTTTACTTTTTACATTTAGGTTTTGAATCTTGCTGGAGTCTACATTTGTATAACATGTTACACAGAGGTTAAGTATTTATTTCCCTCATACAGTGAGTAAGTTTTCCCCAAATCATTTATTAAGGAGCCTATTCTTTCCTTACTGTTTCATGGTGCCATTCTAATCATGTATTAGATTTTATATAGATTTCTCCCTGAGCTCTCTGTTCAATTCCACTGATCTGTGTGTGTGTGCATGGGTGTGTATGTGTGTGTGTGTGTGTGTATGTGTGTTACAGGGGCTAGATAGAAATTTTTAGGCAGAAAGCGAGGGTAAAGGAGTCCTCGATAAGGCTTCCATTTTAATAAAAAGCAGTTCCCAAATCATGTTTTTTCTAATGAAGAGTGGCCTGAAAAAATGAGCTGCAGACATAGATAAGCAAGCTGGAAGTTTGCACAGGTGAATACTGGCAACTGTGCCAATGGGGAAAGGGCTACCTGAGGGCCAGGCATGTTCAACTTGGAGGCTCCATCTTCCCTTAATTTGTCACCACGTATACAGTAAAAAAAGCAGGCAACATTACATCCGCCAGTTAAAGAACCTATCTGCGTACTAAAAGATTAGGATGGGGCAGCCAGTTTCTTCACACGCTATGCAAATAGCAAACCTAGTCTTAACCAGTTCTTTACATGCTATGCAAATAACACACCTGGTCCGACCAATCTTTCGTGCCCTTTGTAAATCAGACACCGCCTCCTCAAACTCATCTAGAAAGCCTCCTGCATTTCACCACAGAAGCAGCAACTCGTTTTCTCCGGACCCCTCTCTGTGCAGAGAGCTCTTCTTTTTCCCTATTAAACTTCCCCTCTTAACCTCACTCTGGTGTGTCCTCGTTTTCTGTGGCCATGAGACAACGAATATTGGGTATTTACCCCAGACAAATGATGCTGCTTCATATGTAGGTGCAAGCACGTGTGTGTTTTATACTTTGGCTATTTCTCCCTTTTTTCTCTTCTAAGTTGCCTTTGTTAATCATATAAAACTTTAGAGTAAATGTATTAAGGACCTTTAGAAAACCAGCAGAGATTGTGATGAGAATTGTGTTCAATCAGTAGATTAATTAGGGGAAGAATCAGTACCTTTGTAATATCTGTCTGTTTACCCAAGAACTTGGACCATCTATTTAAACAGATGTTTTTAAAGCCTTTATTAGGTGTTCCAATTTTCTCTAGAGGCTTTGTGCACTTTTGGTTAAGTTATATCTTGAATTTTGTTAGTTTTTGCAGATTCTCTTTATTTTCTAAAATATACTTTTAATTGATTATAATTTGGAAACACGGTATCTATTTTAAAAGACAGATTTTCTATCCCAAATTCTTTGTTTACTTCTAAGAATTTGGCTATTAATTCTGTGTTTTCCTTCTGTGGTGATGGTTATATCATCTACAAGTAAGACCAGCTATATAACTTGCAGGGCCAGGGTAAAAGGCAAATTCAGGGACCCTTGTTCAGAAAGCAGGAAATAGATAAAAGCTGTTAAAGGTACTAAAATAAAAAGATTTTTCAATAGGCTCTCTCTTAACGTGTCATGGTATTTCATATTTGCTATTAAATGTTCTTCTAAGAAAGTAAAATTAAAATGTTTAATTATTTGTATAAATTTTACTATTTATCTTTAGTACTATGCAATGCCAGTTTTAAATCCATATAAAAGAGTATTTATATAGATAACTTTATATAGATAGATCCATATAAAAGAGTAAGTATATATATAACTTGTATTCAGAGTTACACAATTCAGGTCAATAATGCCTGTATTTACCAGAACAGTGGAAATGCTCCATGAAAAAAATCCACTGTTTGTATTTCTCTTTCTGATTTGTGCTGAGCATCCTACCGATACTCTACCTTTTGCTTACTGATGAGGAAGGAAAGACCGAAAGGAAAGGAACTATGGGTTATCCTATCTTTCCCTTTTCTTCTGTGTCATAATAATCAGCATAAGTGGTTGGCTAATACAGAGAAGAAACATGAGTGAGAAAGAATGTGGTAGGTCTCCTTGGTCATTCATTTTTCTTAGAATGTCATTGCTTTCTTTCTGCATTAGAAGAAAGTTCTTGTTTGAACCAAAAAAGCGTGTTCTTTTCAGGCTGTCAGGACCATACTTAGTCATAGACATGATACGCTTATCTTTAACCTTGCTTTGAGTATTGCTCAACTCAGCTGCATCATAGACCTACCACATACTGTGCTCACGAGGCATTGTGACCTCTATATGTAAACGGCAAGGCAAGGAATAGCAGACAACGTATTGCATGTTTCTCTTCTACTCATGATGCACATGCTAAATTATCCTATCAGACTTCACTTGCAAAACATACATATGTAACAAACCTGCACGTCATGCACATGTACCCCAGAACATAAAGTATAATTTAAAAAAATAGAAAATAAAATTATGAAGAAATCCAGAATGGCAACAACAGACCATCAAACCAAGCATGAAGCCCTTCTGAGCTCAGGGCCGTGTGTCACTGCAAAGGTGGCCCAGCCATGAAGTTAACCCTTCTGCAAATAATGACTGCAACTCATGACTGTTCCATCTCTTCCCTTCCAATGTCAATACTTTTTATTTCTTTTTATTTTATTACAGAATTTTCCAGTGATAACATTAGATATTTAGCTAACAAATGTCTGATAATAGTAGCAATATTTGTCATTCTATTCTTGTCCCTGATCAAATGTGTCTAAAGTTTCTATATAAAATCACATTTTTACTAAATTTCTATTATATAACCTTTACAAATATAAGAAACTTTATTTATATTCTTAACTTACCAATTTTTTCAATCATAAATATGCATTAAAGTTTATTTAATACTTTTTCTGAGCCAATTGACCTGACCATATGAATTTTCTTCCTGATCTCTTAATATGGTAAATTGTGTTGATTGACTTTTTGTCACTAACCTATCCTTGTCTGTATGAGATAAATTCTATTTAGTCCTAAAATAATTTAAAAATATATACACAAAGAGGCCAGGCGCGGTGGCTCACACCTGCAATCCCAGCACTTTGGGATGCTTAGGTGAGTGGATCAGTTGAGGTCAGGTATTTGAGACCAGTCTGGCCAACATAATTAAACCCCAACTCTACTAAAAATACAAGAAAATTAGCTGGGTGTGGTGGCATGTGCCTGTAATCCCAGCTACTTGGGAGGCTGAGGCAGGAGAATCACTTGCACCTGGGAGGCAGAAGTTGCAGTGAGCCAAGATCGTGCCACTGTTCAGCCTGGCTGACAGAGCCAGACTCTGAGGAAAAAAAAATCAGAAAGAACACCATAAGCCATAAGCCAATTTCACTTTGAGCACAGATATAAAAATCTTAAAGTATTAAATAACCAAACCTGGAAGTATTTTTGGTTTTAATTTTTTATTTTAAATTTTATGTATGCACAATAACTGTACATATTTATGGGGTACATGTGATATTTTGATACAAGTATATAATGTGTAATGATCACATCAGCATAATTACATTATCCCTTACCAGAAACATTTATCATTTCTTTCTTTGTGTGTGTGTGTGTGTGTGTTTTAGTCATTCATCCAGTGACTTGATACTTTACCAAGTATCAAGATTCAGATAAGAAAGAGGTATAGGGGTGAATGCTCAAGGGTAGAGAGTAAGGCATCATCTGTTTTCATCAGCTCATCACCTAGTAAAGCTTTTATACTACCTTGATAGTACCTTGACAAGTGGCCAGGTCTGTCATTGACAATTTTGAGGCTGCAAGGCATCCAGTGATTCTCCTAGGCAAAAGGAGGACTTGAAAACCCTTCTGAAAATAACCCTCACAGCTACAATATGCAGCTGTCCACTCAAGGCTGCAGCCACCAACTGCTGTGTACCACACACACCAATTGATAGGCTTTTTCACTCCCATAGTTTTCTTTAAAGCTTCCTATTTTGTGTGTTTTTCTAAGTTTCCTGAGAGCCATGCTCCCATTTTACTTCTGTGGTTTTTACACTGTTGATTTGGAGAGAAATAGGCAGGAATCCATGCTAGTTTGCCATTTTTTCAGGAATGAAGGAAATCCATTTTTTATTTACTAATTTCTGCACCCTGAATTGATTCCCCTGTGTCTTTTCTCTTTTCTATTTAATTTTTTATTTTTGTAAAAGATACATACCATAATTTATCATTGGAAGTCTATAGTTCTGTGGCACATTTACATTGTTATGAAATCTTTCTATGACTTTATGCTATATATATCTTGAGAAGATTTCTTAA
Organism: Piliocolobus tephrosceles; assembly: GCF_002776525.5. Classification (NCBI taxonomy): domain Eukaryota; kingdom Metazoa; phylum Chordata; class Mammalia; order Primates; family Cercopithecidae; genus Piliocolobus; species Piliocolobus tephrosceles. The sequence continues at coordinate 78,255,213 of NC_045434.1, forward strand.
ACCGAATACACTAACCCTCAAAATTTCTTAAATTATGGTAACCACATGTTTAAATTCTAGGATACATTTTAAATCATTTTAATCTTGTTTAATGCATGCATTAACATCTCAGAACTCTCTGAATAACTAATTGGAGATGATTTCTTTTATTAAATTGAGATAATATTTTACATATTTATGGGGTACATGTCATAGTTTGTTACATGCGTAGTATGTGTAATGATTAAATCAGGGCATTTGGGGTGTCCATCACTTTTGAGTATTTATCATTTCTATGTCTTGGGAACAGTTCAAGTCCTCTCATCCAGCTACTTTGAAATATGCAATACACTGGTTATGCCTGTAGTCACTCTACACTTCTGTTGAACAATACTACATAAGTATTTTTGTACCTGTTAACCTGTATGTTTGTACCTGTTAACCCACCTCTCTTCCTTCCCCTCGCCTACACACCTACCCACCCTTCCCAGGTTCTGCTACCTACTATTCTACTCTCTATCTTTATGAGACCAACTTTTTATCTCCCACATGTAAGTGAGAACCTGCAGTATTCGTCTTTGTATGCTAGGCTTATTTCACTTCACATAATGGCCTCCAGTTCCATCCATGTTGCTACAAATGACTTCATTTCATTTTTCTTTATTACTGAATAGTACTCCACTGTGTATATAAACCACATTTTTTTATTCGTTCACCTGTTGATGGACACTTAAATTGATTCTAATATCTTCGCTATTGTGAATAGTGCTTCAATAAGCATGTAAGTGCAGGTATCTTTTTGATATAATGATTTGTTTTCCTTTGGATAAATACCTTAGTGGCACTGCTAGATTATATGTAGTTTTATTTTCAGTTTTTGAGAAATCTTCATTATGGTTTCCATAGTGGCTAAGGTAATTTACGTTTTCACCAATAGTGTATAAGGGTTCCCTTTTCTCCACATCCTCACCATCATCGGTTATTCTTTTTCTTTTTAATGATAGCCATTGAAATTGGGGTAAGATGATATTTCATTGTGGCTTTGATTTGCATTTCCCTGATGACTAGTGATGTTGAGCCTTTTTTCATATACTCGTTGGCCATTTGTATGTCTTCTTTTGACAAATGTCTGTTCCTGTCCTTTGCCTACTTTATAATGGGATTTTTTTTAGTGTTGAATTGTTTGACTTCTTTATATAATCTGCACATACGTTTTTGTCAGATAAATAGTTTGCAAATATTTCCTTCCTTTCAACAGATGGTCTCTACATTTTGTTGATTGTTTTCCTTGTGGAGCAAAAGAGAAAAAAAAAAACAAAAAAAAAAAAACAGAAACAAAAACAAAAAACAAAAAAAGGTTTTTAGTATAATATGGTCCTATTTGTTTTTGTGTTTGCTGACTGTCCTTTTGAGATCTTAGCCACAAATTCTTTGCCCCTCTAGCTCTTTCTAAACATTTACAGTCTTGGAAAGTCTGCAACTTTCTTTTTTCTTTTTTGAATCTCACTTTGTGGCCAGGCTGGAGTGCAGTGGCACAATTTCGGTTCACTACAACCTCTACCTCCCAGGTTGCAGCGATTCCCCTGCCTCAGCCTCCGGAGTAGCTGGGACTATAGGCATGCGCCACTACGCCCAGCTAATTTTTGTATTTTTAGTAGAGAAGGGGTTTCACCATGTTGACCAGGATGGTCTCGGTCTCTTGACCTCACGATCCACCCGCCTCGGCCTCCCAAACTGCTGGGATTACAGGCATAAGCCACTGCACCCAGCCGAAAAGTCTGCAACTTTCACACAAAAGTCAGTACAAGTAAACATTTGCACCTAAATACGTTAATATACAAATAAAGGACTAGCGATGAGGGTTGCTTAAAACCGACAAAAACTTTATTTACCTAAGATTGGTAGAGGGGGCAAAAAATGATCAATTTCTTTTCTGTGAATTTAATTCTTTTTGATCAGCATTGGTATTTACTGAATTAGGTAAATTCAGTAAATATAATTTTTTTAGGTAAATTATATTTATAATAATTTAATATAATAAATTTATATTTACTGAATTATGTAAATTCAGTAAATATAAATGTTATTGTCATTTTGCCCACAGAAAAAAGTCTGTGCTATAGAGGTTCCAAAATATCTTACCTAAAGTCTAAATTGTTAGTGTTTGAATTTCAATCTTTCTATTTTCTGCCCTTATATTTAAAATGTATAGCTTGTAAACAAAACATAGTCCTTTCTTTTCATCTAGTCCAAAAGTTTAGGTTTTCATTTGGAGCATATATCCCATTTACATTTAATATAATTACTCATTTATTTGGGTTTATATATAACATTATATTTTGTATTTGAACTTGAATTGTCTTCTTTACATTCCCTTTTCCCTCTTATTTGTATTGTTTAAATGAATTGGATTTTTAAAAATTATTTTGGATAATAAACAGACACAAATCACAAACCATTAAAGAAAACAACCATCATGAAAGACACCAAGAAAAACAAATAGAACAATAGGAGAAAGTGAGAGAGTTCTGAGAAGAGGAAAAAAAAAATTTAAGAAATAATCTCCAGCATTACACTACCTGATGTAAAATTATGGTATAAGGCTATTATAGTCAAAACAGCATGGTATTGCTATAAAAACAGACAGCCCAATGGAATAGAATACATAACCCACAAATAAATTCAGGTATCTACAACCAACTGATTTTCAAAGATGTCAAGAACATACAACAAGGTAAGAAAACTGGTGCTGGGAAAATTGGCTATCCACATGCAGAAAAATGAAACTATCACCTTACTTCTCACCATATACAAAAATTAGATCAAGATGGATTAAAGAATTAAATATAAGACCTAAAACTATAACACTACTAAAAGTAAACAGAAAAAACACTTCAGGAACATTCGTTATGTTCTATTGGAGATCTCTTTCCAGTTTATAAAGTGCTTTACATAAACATTATCTCCTTTACTGCAGGAGTGCTACTTTGCAGTGAACAAGACTGGTAGGATTCCCATTTTACAGATGAGTACACCAAGGCGCAGTGGCTTCCTTTCACCACATTGTTGGCAGATTTGGTGCTTGTATATGGTCCTTCTGCTGCTCCACAGATACTCACACACTCTCTCTTTGTGAGAAAATGCAATCTCCCTTATCAGTAAGCAAATAAACACAGAATGGGTTCCGTCTTGCTGACTTATTTTTGCACATTATTTAGAATGATGGACAAAAGACATAAATGAGTGCCCATAGTGTAGAATCACCCTATAAAAAATACCTGCTTGAATTCGGGTCAGCTAAGAATTTAATCTTAGGCCTAGAGAAGGGTGTGGGGAACTCAATGGAAGGCAAAGGAAGAGAGAGTGCAGCAGGGAAAGAGTGATCTCAGCAAGAACTATTTCAGGAGCCTCCTTTCCCATGAGTTTTATTCTACAAGATTGTAAAAGCCAACCCCAGGCTGCAGATTTTCAAACAGAAACACAGCCCCTTGGTTTGCTTTCTGACCTAGTCCTCTTCCATATAACTCTATGTGTCCAACACACAGAGCACAACAGTTACATTTCTTGGAAGAAAATCACAAAAAAAATTTCTGGTCTTTCCCATTCCGTTTGTTTACTAGTCTATGACTGGCTTAATCTTATCAATTCGGCTGAGCAAGAGGCTCTGAACAATCTTCCTGAAGCTTGTCTCTCAGCAGGCTATTCTCCATTCTTTGCTACCTCATTAATGTCAGAAATCTTGAGGTGAGCTGTTTGCCAAATTGTGGTTCTAAGAATAAAAGTCGGGGAGGGGAGAGAGGACACACAGAGAGCGCGCGCTCCTAATTTCCTGTATATATGCAAATACAGTACATTTTTCTCTTATTCCTGCAATCCCTTCAATAAAAGGAGGATAGTGCCCCTCAAAGAGAATGCAGCCTAAACCATGAATTATAGTCTTGCGGAGAACAAAGAAACACAGAGAAAGAAAGGAACAAACAAATCCTTGGATGTTACTGACTCCATTCCTCTAAATCCACCTGGGATTGATGGTTGTCTCAGAGTTGCGGGGGGTGGGGGGAAGGCGAGGCATGTGTGGGGGTGGGGGCATGGACATGAAGGGCAGGATGGGGAGAGGGAAGCAAGAAAGAACTGACTGTCTTGGGTGATATTTGGAATGATGAAGCCCTTAAGCAGTTAGAGGATGACAGAGTCATTGTGAAGCAAGGGGAGTCCAGGTAAACATACCCCTTGAGTGCCACCTTTCTAGTACCTGTGGCTGCTCCCAGTGTGGAGGATGGGCAATGACTAATACTCTAACTGCAATACCAGTGTAAGTGCTTTGCTAGGGTGAATCCAGGATAAATTAGAAAACAATTGAGTAAGATTGCCTCACTGTAATAGCAACAATCAACAATTGTATAGCTCTTATGATGTATCATAATGTGATGTGATGTTGTAATGTGACACATCATATGATGTGTCTTCTGAAGGTTGTAAGCACGTGTAAAATTATAAATTATAAATTATAAATAATTTTAAGGGAACTCTCATTCTGTGGGTGATAAAACTGAGGTGCAGAGAGGTTAAGTAATTTGCCCAAAGGCACACAGCTAGTGGTAGAGCTGGGATTCAAACTCAGGCAGTCTGATGCTGGAACACGTGGTCTTAACACCACATTTTACTATCTCTCAAGGCTAAACAAGGATGCTCATGCCTGTGTCACTTAAAATAGTAAAATGTTAATAATAAACTTCAGAAAAAGGGAGAAATATTTGAGTCAGTTAACATATAACCAAAGTTTTAAAGGCATGAAAATCTGTATTTTAAAATGATATTCAGTAGCATAGGAAAGTCTTCATGACAGTATCAAGAGAAAACGCACAATATAAAATGACACAGAGTGTGACCCCTACTTTGTTTAACAACACAAGCTTTTGTACCTATCTCCATATCATCTGTCTCTGAATGGGTAAGCACAGAAAAACAATGCTAGAAAGAAATACACCAAAATATTTACAATAGTTAATTCCAAGCAGTAGAATTAGTGGTAAGTTTTATTTTCTTCTTTATACTTTTACATATTTGCCATTTTAAAAAAATCTACATATACTATATCTATAACAGAGAAAAGATGTACACCGGGAAATAATGTGGTTGAGTCTGATTTCTTCTTTCCCATTAAGCGCATTCCATCCTGAGACAGGCTATTCTCAATGCTGGCGGCTCTTCACCATGTGGGGGATGGTGGGAGGTGGTTCTGCTTGCACCCCTCTGCTCCCCAGTCTTCTGCATTCCCTCCTCCTTCCAGCTCAGTGCTCTGTAAACATTTACCTCAGTCCACGGAAGGGAACCCTGTGGTGAACTCTGGGATGGTGTAAATTTCTTCCCAGTGATTTTAATCATCCCCTAAATTATAATGTGTTGAAGTTTTGGTTCTGTGTATCAGATTCCTGTTCACAAAGCAGAGGTATTACCTGGGGGCTGAGCTAAGATATGTATAAAGATAATTGAAGGATTTGACACAAGTAGTAACAGGTAGCCAATATATTTATATTTAAGCTGGGGGAAAAAAAGGGATATGAAGCCTTTTAATAATAGAAATGCCTATACACAGTGGTTCATTTATAAATGGATGAATGGGTTATCAGTGAAAAGACACCATCTGGTCTTTTGCACCCTGGTTTTCATAAAACCATAAATAAGGAACAATCTTGCCCTGAATTCTCTGATAAGAGAATACTCATCCTCCTATGTTCTCACTGTCTGTTAATGTCTCTTTCTTAAGGAATGATAAAAGATTATTTAACTGTCTTTGCTATTTCTGGAATTTTCTTTTCGGTTTCATATAACCTGAATTCTTCCTTCTGTGACTCAAACATGTTTTTCTCTTTTTGTGTATTCGGCAAAAGTATCCCCCAAAGGCAGCTGGCCTTTGGCTCTTTGAGGTGCACTAAGACATTAATTAATGGATCGCTCCATGATTCTTTTAATGAGAAATTCAAATACATATACCTTTAGGATCAAATATGACCCAGAGAGATTCCAGAATTCCCAGACCACCCAGAGGGCAGTCTGATGTTTGTTAGTGTGACCAACACCATTCTCCAAATGTCAAAATGGAGGTTCGGGTGAGAAAGAGGGAGAGATGAGGAGCTTGCTAGGGACAGACCCTTGGCATGACAGCCAGTTCCCAGCAAACTGGCATCAGTCCTGTTCTTACCAGGGCTCAATCTATTTACCTGGGTCCTGTACCAGATTGGTTGACATCTGAGTATTAAAGAAAAAAAAAAGATGAGGTCCTGGAGGGATTGACTGTGGGTCTGCAGAATTGTTTTCCACTTACTGGCGTGGCCTAAGGGTCCCACACCACCCTGGGGTGACCCAGGTCAGCCTTGACCAGATGTGGGGCCAGCACACCCTGCCTCCAGGCAGCCCGTGAACCAAAGTTCTCAGTGCCTTTTGGGACCAAAGGCATAAATCATTGATTTTGTATGAATTGAGGATTACTGCTAAATCGTGTGCTTTCTATTAATAGATCTTCATAAATGCTGCAGGTGCGTCCCAAGCACCTCTTTGAAGTACTGCTTAATCGTCCCCCTTCCAAATCCTCATAATCCAACCCTCATAAAAAACCCTGGGGATTATTGATTGACGGGGCCTTGGGGATCCCTAAAGGCACTGCAGCTCAGACGCCGGCCTGTCCTGGAGGTGCGGCTGCAGGCTGCACCCGGAATGCATGCCAGGTGTGGCTAGGCTTGCTGCACCAACGTGGAGGGCCAGGCCAGCTCCTCCCAGGCAGGGACAGGGTGGAGCCCAGGGAGAAGGCACCAAGGTGAGCCATGCCCACTTTAAAGTGTAGGAATTTCTATGCATGTAACAAAATATCACATGCACCCTGTAAATATGTACACATATTATGTATCAATAAAAATAAGAGTGGAAAATTTTCCTCTTAATAACTGTCTTGCTTAAAACAACATTTTTTGGAGCTTATAGTTTGAGACAGGAACTCTTACTTAAACAATTAATTGATCAATTGTAATTAATTCAAACTATTTTCAGTAATTTAAGTACTTTAACTAAATTTAATTTATTTAATTGATTTCATTTACTGTCATAATCTGTGCCTCCTCTTTAAGCCCTGATACTTTAGTTGCCCTGTGCTACTTTTCATTCAGGCCGTGCAGCGCCTTATTTAAGAAGATTTTGATATATCCATACAGTCCCCACCTAGAATGTCTTTCCTTCTCCTCTCTACTTTATGAAATCCTTCTAATTGGTCAAGGTCTGGCTCAAATGTCACCTTCCGAGTTCCTGGGATGACTTAGCCACTTTCCCCTTTCTGTTTCCATTATACTTTGTTAATGCCACTATTTTAGCCCTGTTATGCTTGTATCTGTTACATTAGTATAGTTGTTTATTTGTTCAACTCACCCCTTATCTCCTGGATTCCAGGCATTGGGCTGGGTGCTGAAGATACAAAATTGAACAAGATACAGTGCTTGATTTTGAGGAAATCACCAAGATGTGAGGATCCCAGGGTCATGGAGAAAAGATGAAAATTACCAGGTGAGAGGAATATACTAGTTGTTGTACTAAAACGTTCTCTGAGGTCTTAGGTAGAGAGCCAGTGGGTTGTAAAAACTTGAGAGCTGTCTTACTGGGGACACCCAGTAGGGTGCCCTGCACTCCCCAGTGCTCACTAAATCTCAATGGAATAATTGGTGCAGTTGAAAGATGCCTGATTAGACTTGAATTTCCCAGGTTGGAGTTCCAAGTTGTGCCTCCTAGAAGATGTATATGTAATCAGATTATGCAAACACTCTGTCCTCCTTTGTCATAAATGAAATGGATATAGTAATAATAATCTTCTTCTAGCACTGTTATGAGAAGCAAATGAAGAAATGTAAGTAAAGGCAATTTGAACACTCTGGAGGTAAATAAAGGTAATGCCCCCCTTGTAAATACTGTTACCTCCATGACTTAGAGCAATTCTTTCTACTGACAAGGTATCTATACATGAAACCCCATGGGATTAACTATATGATCTAGAAAACTAAAACTATGGCTGGAGTTAGGAAAGTCAACAAGGGACAAGAAGGTCTTGTTCATTTTCACTCCTCCTGGGCATTGGTCCCTATGTTTGCTTGGAGACCATAAGGGTTAGAGATTTGAGATAAGCACAAAATCTCTTTAAAATGCAATTGGTCAGTTCTATTTTATGTATAACAGAATCAGTGCACAAAAATATCCCCATGTCCTAAGAAGGACTGTCCAAATAGCTTTTTTATGGTCTGCTATAAATAACTCCTATCAGACTCAGAAACAGGGAGATACCTGTGGCTGTTATAGGTGGGCCTTGAAACTTGCTGTCATGTTCAGATTTCTTCTCATTGTCTTTATGACTGTGGTCAGGAATGAACAATAGCCTGTTAGCATGAGTCTGAGGGTAGATAAATACATCATTGGTTTAGGCAGCTTTGCATTGGACCATAGTGCTAAAAATCACAGAATTAATCAGCTGATAGAAAGACAAACTTGGAGGTGAATGGATGGAAGAAGATGTGAATAGAAAGGAGCGCATTTGGACAGGGATCTATTTATCATTCTACCTTAAGTGCTTTGTGGGTCTATAAAAATATGGAAATGTGTGACAGAGTAGAATAAGCAAGGAAGGGTGGCAAAAGCTTCCAAGGGAAGGAATGATGTTTTTCTTCTCACAGTAAAGTCCCCTTACATGAAAATAGTTTTGGAAAAATTTCTGACTGTCCTTGCCACATGAAATGGCATTTGTTGGATGAGATAATATGCAATGGGAAATAAAACCCCATTTAGCCTGCAAAAATTGAAACAAAGGCTTTTCAATGAGTTCAACTACTCCTTGATGTATAATTCTGTCAGAAGCTGGTTTAGCCTGCATAGTTCACCAGCCCCTAAATGTACTTGCCACATGGAGGTGAAGTCAAGAGTCCAAGCAGCCACAGTAAGGTAGCTGTGAGGTGCACTGTGGAGTGGAGCAGCACCACTCAGCACATATCTGGTAAACCACTTCTGTTCCCTACACATCACTCTGCCTGGCAGGCTGGTACAGTCCTCTCTGTGGCAATATGCCTTCTGACTTTTGTTAAGCTGCTTCTTTACTGTAAAACAAGAAAGAAGATAAAATACCCCAATTCCCTTTGGTTCTGAATCTGAAGAGTGAACTGCTCCTATCCTCATGGCTAAATGTGTGAAAGTACGATACACAAACTGCCCTCTACCTTTTAACTCCTTACTCCTCAAACTGATATTTTAGGGGCAGCCATGCTGTACCCACTTCCTCAATGTTGCTAACATTGTTACGGCTTTTTTTGCTTCACTAGTTTCACAAGCAGGAGAGCATGGCGCCAAGCAGCTTTTTTGCTCCTGCAGTTGGGCCAGCGGGAGGGGGTATTAGAGCTTGTTATAGGCTTTTTTGTTCCCAGTGCCCGGCAGCCCGGTAAGCCAGCCAGGAGTGTCACAGCTCTTTCATTCCTGCAGTTCAACAAGTGGGAGGGCGTGGCACCTAATGGCTCCTTCTCTCCCATTATTTGGCGAGCAAGAGGGAGAGTTACAGCTCTTTTACTCCCACTGCCTGAGGCTTGGCGAGTTCCAGGTTCCTGTCCTGTGACCAAGAGGAGTAAGGTACACAGACACTGGAGAGTGAGTAAGGCAGAGAAGGAATTTATTGAGCAACAGAAGGAAAGCTCTCAGCAGCAAGAGGGGATCCAAAAGGGGGCTGGCGTCTGTGAGGCTGAGTCCAGGGTTTTTATGGACTTAGAATGGAGGACTGCATGCTGATTGGCCCATGGTCTTGTAAAAAGCACCATTTGATTGGTTAAAAGGCATCATTCAGAAGAAACCAATCTGGAGAGAGTGAGTAAGATGGGGCTGGAAGTTCTCACTTTCGTCATGGACTCTATCCAGAACTGGCAGCTTGGTTTTCAGGCTTTAAACTGTCCTTGGCTTGAAGGTCAGTTTTTGCTGGGGACCCATTCCTGTCTGCTTAGGAATTTGTCTGTCTCCTGTGGCTATCAGTGTTTTCTTCAAACAAATTTGCTGGCCACAAAATTGTCTGTGTCCCTGAAATAGACATTTTCATTCTAAAGTTTGTAATATACTTTGACTTTTTACAATTTGTAAGTATATTACATTGCTCGAGAAGTTAAAGCTTAAAAATATAGAACCAAGCACCCATCTATTATTAAATTACAGATTTTATTCATACTTTGGCTTAACACAGGATATCCTGCTGTTGTTGAAAGCACTGGTACTTAAGTCTTTTGGGTTTAGAGATTAATTTTGTTGGGAGGAAAGACTTGTTGGGTCACCTGCCTCTGGTGGATCACCACTAAGACTCTTACCAGAATGAATGGGATGCCTATCTCTTCTATCAATGAAATACTGATTAGGTAGTGTTAATCTTGAACTGCATGGGGTATACCAGAATTTATAGTAATGAATCCCACTGGAGGCCAGGATATTGACCACCTAGGTGAAGAGACTCACATAGTTTACAGTGCTCCCTGGAGTGCTGTCTGGAAACAACTGGCCCCTAGGGAATCTCTCAGCAACCCCAATTGTAAATCTGTTCTGTAGGGAAACATGCATGAAGGACTGCACCATGTTGTCCCAGAAAGACAAATAAAAAGGAAATTAAATGTTTGGTCTCTTCATGTAGTACTACATTGTGATTCCCTGATGCGCATGCATCTTCTTTGTAATAAAGAAGTAACCAAAAAGAAAAATCCAGTAAAAATTCATAGAGCTATTAACAAACACTTGTAAGTAAGAAACACTTTGAATTGCCTTTAGGGATCCATTTCTCTTTCCCTGGTTTGTCTTGAAAGGTGAGCACTCCTTTAACTTCCTGATACCATCTGGGAGTGCTTGCAGTCTTTCCGCTAACACGCTAATTAAGGATCTATCAGGGTCCTCCAGGGAGCTGAGTGGCTCAGTAACACCATCCAGTATGTGCCATCTGGGAGGGAGGCAGGACTCATAAGCTGTTTGCCCCAAGTCACCCAACAAAGGTGGCAAATTCCCAGGGAAAGTATCAAATGAATCCGTTAATGAGGCAAAAACTAGGAAAGAGGTCCAGGGAGGAGGGGTACTGACAGACCTAACACGGAGTGAGCTGAAGGAAGTGGAGGATTTATTTATCTGCTTCTTAAATGAGTGTTAATGTGAGGATCTCTTCCATCCGTTGAAAGTATTTTCAAGCCGAATCTTTAGCACACTAAGGAATCCCAGACAAACCAGGAATTTCAGAGTTTACATCTTGAAGAAAGAAAAGGAAATTTGAATTTCATAAGGATAAATATTTTAATATACATTATGATTATATATATTTGTCTACGTGGTGATTTTTGTCTTTTTTAAGTAAGAATTTATCCAGATCTGGCCCTGAGTTAACTGGATAAAACTTAGAGGTTCAATTTGTTCAAACTCTATTTCACAAGGGAAATTAAGTGAAATGTGTAAGTTCATATAAATGAATGTAACATCTGGTTAAGAAATGACATGGGCCAAACCCATGTCATTGTGCCACAGTTAGGTAATTTCTACCACATTATTTTGTATTTCCTTTGTCCAGTTTATTTTCTAAGTTTTTGCTCTCCTCTCCCTTCCTCTGGTATCTTGCTAATTTTGAATCTATGGAGATTTTTGAGAGCCTGCAAATATGCCATCCTCTTTCTCACTACTTGCCACCAGTTCCATTCTTCCTCTGCTATTATTTTGAAAGTTACACTCTACTTCTATTCTTTAAATAATTAGAAATTTTGACATCATACTTAACTTTAAAACTGCTAAGATTAATTAAATAGCTTTACTTTCATTCTAAGAGCCTTTGGAAACATTTTAACTCCAATCACATATTCACTCAACTTATATTCTACCATTATCCAGTATTTTAGTTTTATCTTGATTTTTAAAAATTGAGATGAAATTTACAGTGAAATATACAAATTTTAAGTGTACAGTTGTATTTATTTTTTGTTTGTTTGTTTGTTTTGAGACAGAGTCTCACTCCATCACCCAGGCTGGAGTGTAGTGGCATGATCTCAGCTTGTTGCAACCTCTGCCTCCTGGGTTCAAGCAATTCTCCTGCTTCAGGCTCCAGAGTAGCTGGGATTACAGGCCTATGCCACTATGCCTGGCTAATTTTTGTATTTTTAGTAGAGAGGGGGTTTCACCATGTTGTCCAGGTTTGTCTTGAACTCCTGACCTCAAGTGATCTGCCTACCTCGACCTCCCAAAGTGCTGGGGTTACAGGTGTGAGCAACCGCATCCAACATACAGTTGTATGTTTTAATCAAACAGAATCAATCAGTGTTCACACTGGTGTAACCTCCACCCAAGTCAAGATGTGGAACATTTCTATACAGTTCTCTCATTTCCTCTTCCTGCCATTAGGTCAAAGCTGTTCTGAGTTATGCCACCATAAATTAGCTCTGCCTAGTCTAAAACTTTATGTAAATGGAATAATACTGTATTTTTTGTGTGTCTGGTTTCCATTGCTCAAAATGTTTTTGAAAGTCATCCATGTTGTGTGTATGATAATAGCTTAGTGATTCCCAAAGTAAACACCTGAGAGTCTCCAAGACCTTTTCAGGGTGTCCATGAGCTCAAAAGTATTTTTATAATTAACCAATGAATTCATTCTTACTTTTTTCATGAGTATACAGGATTATTTTCCTAAGATTACACGAAGTATGATATCACAACAGATTGAAGAAGCAGATATGAGATTTCAAATATCTCTTTTTAAGCTAAACATTGAAGAGATTCCCCCAAAGTAAAGGAATATCACTTTTCTCATTAAACGTTTTTGTTTTAACAAATATAGCTATTTCCATCAAAACGTTTCACTTATGTTAACATATTATTATTATTTTTAAGTGAACAAATGCATAATTTTTTAAATTATTCAATTTTAATTTCAAATGTGGTAAATATTGATAGCCATAAGCCACATAAGAAAAACTCTTTTAAAGTCTGCAATTATTTTTTAGAGTGGAAAGCGGACCCAAGACCAAAACGTCTGACACTTACTGTGATAGTTCTTTCTTTTTAAATTGCTGAATAGGATCTCACTTTATATAGCAAAATTTTGTTTAGACATTCCTCTCTGGTGGGTTATATCCAGTTTTTTTGTTATTGTAAATAAAGATACTATTAACATCCTTCTATATATCTTTTTCTACATGTATGTTTTCATTTGTTTCAGATAAATATTTAAGGGGGTAATTGATGAGTCACAGGGTAAGTATGCTTTTAACTGTGTGAGGGGACCGCTAAGTTATTTTCTAAAGTGATCGTACCATTCTGCACCCATACCAGCTATACATGGGAGTTCCAGTTTCTACACAGCCTTCCGAACTGTTGGTGTTGTTGGTCTTTCCAATTGCAGCCATATTTAATAGGCATGCCTTATCTTCTTGTGGATTTGACTTACATTTTCCTAATGATTAAAAGTGATGGGTAACTTTTTTCTTAACTTTTATTTTAGGTTCAGGATACATGTGCATGTTTGTTATATAGGTAAATGTATGTCATGGGGGTTTAGTGTACAAATTATTTGGTCACTCAAGTAATACGCTCTGATAGGTTTTTTTTTTTTTTCTGAACCTCTTTCTCCTCCTACCCTCCACTCTTCCAGGAAGGCCCCAGTGTCTGTTGTTCCCCTCTTTGCATCTATGTGTTTTCATTGTTTAGCTCTTACTTATAAGTGAGAACATGCCGTGTTTCATTTTCCTTTCCTGTGTTACTTTGCTTAGGATAATGGTCTCCAGCTCCATCCATGTTGCTGCAAAGGACATGATCTCCTTTTTTTACGACTGCATAGAATTCTGTGGGGTATATATACCACACTTTCTTTGTCCAGTTTACCATGATGGGTATTTAGGCTGATTCCATGTGTTTGTTATTTTGAATATTGCTGCAATGAACATATACATGCATGTGTCTTTATGGTAGTACCATTTGTGTTCCTTTGAGTATACACCCAAACATGGGATTGCTGGGGCAAATGGTAGTTCCATTTTTAATTCTGTGGGGAATTGCCACACTGCTTTCCACAATGGCTGAACTAATTTACACTCTCACCTGAAGTGTGTAAGTGTTCCCTTTTCTCTGCAACCTCGCCAGCATCTGTTACTTTTTGACTTTTTAATAATAGCTATTGTGATTGGTATAAGATGGTATCTCATTGTGGTTTTGATTTGCATTTCTCTAATGATTAATGATGTTGAGCATTTTTTATATGCCTGTTGGCTACATATATGCCTTCTTTTAGAAAGTGTATGTTCATATTCTTTGCCCAGTTTTTAATGGGGTTGAGAAACTGTTCATATACTAGTTGTCCATTTGTATATCTTCTCTTGTAAAATGTCAACCCAAGACTTTTTTACTCATGTTTTATTGTCCTTTATGTTATTGAATCGTAGAAATTATTTATGTAATCTGGATAAAAGTGAAAGGTCAGAAATATGAATTGCTGGCTGGACACGGTGGCTCATGCCTGTAATCCCAGCAGTTTGGGAGGCTGAGGTGGGCGGATCACGAGGTCAGGAGATCGAGACCATCTTGGCTAACACGGTGAAACCCTGTCTCTACTAAAAATACAAATAATTAGCTGGGTGTGGTGGCAGGCGCCTGTAGTCCCAGTTACTCCAGAGGCTGAGGCAGGAGAATGGCGAGAACCCGGGAGGCGGAGCTTGCAGTGAGCCGAGATGGCACCCCTGCACTCCAGCCTAGGTGACAGAGCAAGACTCCATCTCAAAAAAAAAAAAAAAAAAAAAAAGAAATATGAATTGCTAATACTCTCTACAGATCTGCAGCTTGCTTTTCATTTTTAATGATGCCTTTTGATTAGCAAGTTTTTCATTGCAATAAAGTTTAATTGTTCAATGTTTTTATGGTTAGTACTCTTTGTGCCTTGTCTAAAAAAATCATTGCTTACTCCAAGGTCATGAAGAAACACCTATGTTTTCTTATTCTAGAAGCCTTATAGTTTTAACTCTTATGATTAGGCCTATGATGTATCTCAAATTAATTTTTGTATGTGATGACAAAGAGGTTGATTTCTTTCCTGTGGCGCAGCTTCCACCACCAGGGAGCTAGAATCAATTTAGAATCAATTGTTTAAGTACAATCTTGTGAACACCCTTGTTTTACTGAAAGAAGGAATACATCCAGGAGCATCACTCAGGCATTTAAGACCCTCTTCAAGATGATGCCAATCTACTTTTGCAACTTTGTAGATCATCACTTTCCTGTATGCGCCAGATAATCCAGAGAACTGGATTTTCCAACACTGTGTAAGTCTTTATTTTATTCCTTATTTCTAGAACTTCCAATCCTTTTTCTTTATCTGCTGATATCCTACTTATCCATCAAGTCCTAACTCAATTGCTTCCTTTTTCTTCATGAAAAGGAATACTTATTTACCTGCCATATTTTGTCTAACAGTCTTGACTTTTCACACGCATCTTGCAAGTTCTTTAAAGCAGGACTTTATCTTATTAACCTTAAAACTACCCAAAGAAGTTAGTATGTCAAGTTTCACATAGCAGATGCTCAATAAAGAATTATTGAATTGAGTTTTATTCCAGGTTAGGGGTTTGGAAATATCATTTTGTTGTTGAAACTTTCCTCCACAACCTACCTTGTTGGAGATAAAATGCTTCTTGTGCTTACTAAATAATTCATAGCAGGATGCAAGCAAACATGACATTCTGGGAAAAGTTGTCCCTTTCAAGTAGAAAAAAAGAAAACTCTTTAGAATTCCAACTCAGTAGACCAATTTGGAAACAATTACAATTCATGCACTAAGTATCACTATTGAAACATAGTGTGGACATTTTTAATCAGATATAAGTTAATCTACAGATTTTTTTCTATGTATAAGAAAAGAAAAAGAAACCCTGTAGAAAAAAAATTAAATTCCTGAGTTACTTAAAATAAAATGATGTTATAGTTACAACATGCTTTCACTCACAGGTTTAGTAGTGATGTCCTGTATTTTTGGTCTCTCACTTAGCCTTACTTATAAAATCTTCCAGATAAGAAAACCACACATAAGCTAAGGTTCTGTGTTTCTTCACTTCACTGAAAGCAAGTATATTTTCCAATGTCTTAGCATTAAAGAAAACATTAGTAGAATAAAAGAATCTAGTCCTTTTACTAGCTACTGTCTCGGGTGCATGCAATATGAACTCATCTTGGTTAAATTAAGAAAGAAAAAGTAAGGGTACAGAATCTCTTAGAGAATCAGTGAGAATGTTAAACACTTAGGCTTCACAAAGGTCAGGAACACTGTATTTAGACAGAAGAAATGAATGGAATGTTCTTTTGGGCAACCCCCAATAAGATGAATTGGCTCTAACCCTTTCTCACTGGTCTAGAGATTTAAATTCCCTGGAGAGAGAGATGGGCTAGCCCGGCTTAGATTACTTGTGCTGTGTCCTTAGCTGGGGGAAGGGAAAGACACTGGGATGGACCATATGATAAGAAATGATGGGAAGGTTTGCTCCTGGAGGAAAGACTGGGCACCGGTACCAGAAAAAGGGGGAGTGGATAGTGGGTGGTGAAAAGCAACAGATGTCTTTTTAAACATCAGTGCATTGTCCCCACCCCTCCATGCTAAGAGTTTGCTCACACTTGGTCAAGAACAAATGCTTTCCTGGTAATAAAGGGAATTTTGGAACTTCTAATAAATAATGGAGCATGTACTTTTCCTGGCACGTATTTTACTATAGTGGCAAATAATGAATTAACTTATCTTTACTCCTCAAAGTTGCCCACAAAATAAAAATACTTTTAAACACAAGCAATGATCCACACTTCTGCCCCATTCAAAGAAAATAAATCCTCAAAGTCAGGTAGGATGGTGTCACCATAGCTTATTGCCATATGCATTTGTGTTCTCTCACTTACAGGTGCCTGAGGGCCATGATTAAGAGAACAGGGTTATCAGTGAGTTCCATGTAGGGGTTCAAAGGCCAGCACCCCTGCATCCCAACTGGGACAACTCTCCAGGGCCATTTCAGCTTCAGCAGAGCTTCCTGAAGGATTGGTTGTGGCCTTTGGTGAGGCTACATGACAGTACAATTTATCCCTGTGCCTAATGCTAAATTTCCTTAGCTTAAAAATTTTATGATTTTATAAAAACAGTAATGCTCATGCATATGTAACTCACCTGAATTTCAGCTTTTCTTTCCTGTAAAATGGGTCAATGTTCAACTCTAAGGGCTGATTAAGTGTTTAATAATAAATGTAAATTGTGCTTTATTACCTGTGAGATACTATATAAATACATCATTACTGTATTGAAATAGTCTCTCCTTTTTCTTCAGGCAAAACAGAAATATGATGCCATTCAAAGTTCTATAGTAGTCATTGCTTCACTTACTCACCCACAGACTAAAAATATTTCCATTAAAGTGGATACAAAACTTGGCTAAATATTTGCTTGCCTTTCAAAATACTTAGATAGTTGTGCAACCTAAAAGCAATGTTTTAGGTGTAGCTGGTACGTAAAAATCAGTTCTTGTTTGTTTAAAAGTATTTCCATGTAACAGCTACTTGCAAATAACTCACCCCCCAAAACCAACAAACCCAGTATCATTCATGGAGTGATTTTTTTTTAATACTCTCACGCTATTGCATCAGCCTAGTATGCTGCCAGCACTCCCAGAATTTTGTAGATAAACAATATCACCCTTTGGGGTCCTTCCCAACTCAACATTTGTTTTAAATGAGCACTAAAAATATGACAAGAGACCCTCAGTTTATTTCACTTCAGCTGCTTCCACCTTCCCTATGGACTACATCTGCCTTCTCATTCACATAAAGTCACAATCTCCAAGCCTGTTGCAGAGGACCTTTTAACTAACCATCGATTTTGCTCTTGTCCTTGCAAGTTACTGTGATGGTAAATTTTAGGTGTCAGCTTGACTGGCTTAAAGATTACCTAGAGAACTAGTAAAGTATTATTTCTTGGTGTTATCTGACCCACCAAGCCATAAAGTTGAATGTGGACAGCAACGCTCCATTATCAAGTGGAAATGGTATGTATATGATCAGACTTGAGCAGGTCTTGAAGGCACAAGTAAGTCACATGAAGAAGTGGCCCAATTATCCCTGCTTCCTACTCCTGCCACCCTGCCTTCCCTCTCCCAGCCTGTACCTATGGTCTCATGGGGAGTACCCTATTTTAGTTGACAGAGGATGAGAAGACTGTGGCCTAAGTTATACATGGCTCTGCACAACATGATGGCACCACCTGAAAATGGAGAGCTGCAGGACCATTGCCCCTTCCTAGAACATCCCTGAAGGACAGTGGTCAAGGGAAATTTTCCCAATGGGCAGAGCTTTGGCAGTGTACTTTGTTAAGCACTTTGCTTGGAAAGAGAAATGGCCAGATGTGTGATTATATACTGATTCATGGGCTGTAGCCAATGGTTTGGCCAAATGGGACTTAAAAGGAACATAATAGGAAAATTGGTGATAAAGAAATCTGGGGAAAATGTATGTGGATAGACCTCCATGAGGGGGCAGAAGATGTGAATATATTTGTGTCTCATGTGAATGAATACTCACCAAAGGGTAACCTCACAAGAGGAAACCTTTAATAATCAGGTGGGTATGATGACCCAGTGTGTGAATACCAGTCAGCCACTTTTCTCAGCCACTCCATCGTTGGCCAATGGGCTCATGCACAAAGTTGCAGTGGTAACAAGGATGGAGGTAACAAGGATGCAGAGGTAACAAGGATACAGGTTAAGCCTGTATGCATAGGCTCAGCAACATGGACTTCTACTCACTAAGACCAACCTGGCTGCAGCCACCATTGAGTACTTAATCTCTCAGCAGCAGAGACCAACACTGAGCCCTCTGTATGGCATTATTCTCTGGGGTGATCAACCGGCTACCTGAAGGCAGCTTGATTACATCGGACTAGTTTCATCATGGATGGGGAAGTGGTTTATCCCTACTGGAATAGACACTCCAGATATGGATTTGCCTTTCTTCTATGCAATGCTCCTGCCAAAACTACCATCTGTTAACTCACACAATGTCTATTCACTATCATGGTAGTCCATTCAGCATTGCTTCTGACCAGGCAACTCACTTCACAGCCAAAGAAGTGTGAAATAGGCTCATGGTCAGGGAATTCACTGGTTTTATTATGTTCTCCATCGTCCTGAAGCAGCTGACTTGCTGGAATTGTGGAATGGCCCTTTGAAGTTATAGTTACATCATGAGCTAAATGACGATATTTTGCAGGGTCGGGACAAGGCTCTTCAGAAGGCTGCATATGCCCTGGATCAGCATTCAACATACAGTATTATTTCCCCATAGCTAGAATTCATGAATCAAAAGATGGGAGTGGCACCAAAAGGGGAGGAGCACCACTCACCATTATCCCCTAGAAATCCACCAGCAAAATTTTTGCCATCTGTTTCTATGACTTTATGTTCTGCTGGCCTAGAGGTCTTAGTTTCAGAAGGAAGATTATTTCCTCCAGGAGACACAATGATGAGTCCATTGAACTGAAAGTTAAGACTGCCTCCCAGCCTCTTTGAACTTTTTATGCCTCTAATTCAACGAGCTAAGGAGAGAGTTTCAGTGTTGGCTTGGGTGATCAATCTAGACTTCCAATGGGGAAGTTGGACCTCTACCCCACAATGGAGGTAAGGAAGAATATGTCTGGAATACAGGAGCTCCCTTGTGGTATCTTTCAGTATTACCGTGTTCTGTGATTAAAGTCAATGGGAAATTAAAATAACCCAACCCAAGCAGAACAAATGACTCAGACCCTTCAGGAATAAAGGTTTGGGTCTCCCAGCTAGGTAACAAACCTCGATCAGCTGAGGTGCTTGCTGAAGGTAAAGGGAATGCAGAAAGGGTAGTGGAAGAAGGTAGCTGTGACCACATGACCAGTCACAGAAATGAAGACTGTGATTGTCATGAGTATTTCCTCCTTAATTTGTTAAGAATATGTATATATACATATATTAGATAAATATCTTTTCTTGTTCCTAATTTTTTTTACTCCATAAGATTTATTGACCTTATATTAGTATTTAAGTAATGTTAATTTTGTCTCATAGTATTTACATTATATGATAGCAGGAGAAGCATAAACATCACCCAAGGACTTTACTTCCTCTTCTGGGGAAGAAGAGATTAGTGTGTTTTGTTTGTACATAGGATAGTTGCATCACATTAGGCAGAACTAGTACCTTAATATTATGATTATTCGGAGATGAAGTATGGTTTAAGGAGCTGCACATGGGTGCCAAGTTGACGAGGGGTAGACTTGTGATGGTTAATTTTAGGTGTCAATTTAACTGCATTAAGGATTACTTAAATAACTGGTAAAGGATTACTTCTAGGTGTATTTGTAAGGGTGTTCCTAGCCATTAGCAATTGGCATGTGAGTCAGTGGACTGAGTGGGAAAGATCTGCTCTCAATGTGGGCATGCATCGTCCAATTGGCTGGGGGCCCAGATACAACAACAAAGACAATTTCCTCTCTTTCCTGGAGCTGAAATACACACTTCTCCTCCTGTCTTAGACATCAGAACTCTAGGCTGTCTGGATTTTGGACTCCATGACTTATACCAGCAGTCCCCTGGATTCTGAGGCCTTCTGGCTTTCCTGGTTCTGAGGCTTTTGGATTTGGACTAAGCCATGATACCAGCTTCCCAGAGTCTTTAGCTTGCAGACGGCCTGTCATGGCACTTCTCAGCCTCCATAATCATGTGAGCTAATTTCCCTAATAAATCACCTCTTATCTATCTATTGCCTATTGGTTCTGTCTCTCTGGAGAGCCTTGATAATACAGTTACCTTAACACACATGCTCATCTCTTCATTATCCACATGTGCGGTCTTACTTTGTTGACTCTCCCATCACACCTCAGACGCTCCCTCATTTCATCCCTCAGTGTGCAACAGGAAACAGTGGAAGAAAGGACCAGTGTAGAAATACTGGGGCATGACTGACCAAATTCCAGCATGCAGTATGAATGCCTGGGGCTCAGACATTGCTTTAGTCCAGGCACATCTCTCTCCTTAGCCTCAGTGGAACATGATTGAAGAGCTTGTTCATAATGCAGAGGACAGATCCCCCACTCAAGGGATAGATTTCTCCCACAGCCAAAGTTCTCAGAGGATCATGACTCCCCTCGGCTTCTCAGTTTTCTTCTTTATATTTTTAAGTGAATAACTATTCATCTTTTCAAAGCATTCTTCCCATCTGCTTCTAGACAAGGTGTCTGACTAAATTGCATTCTGTGACACATGCTGACTGCAAGCTAATAAAAGAATAACCAGATAAGCAGTAAGTAGGCTTTTAATCAGAAGACTATATTGAACTGGAGATAGTAAAATCCTGCATAATTATCTGCAGATGCTAAAAATCTCTAAAGTTATAGCCTGGGTCAGAATGGTTTACCTCCCTAATATGTTAGCCTTTGTTTTGTCCGTAGCTTTATTATTAAACTTAATAAACTATCAGTTTTATTATGTACAGTACATAACTCCTGGAGTTTTACTATAGTCACTGTAACCCCAGCATAGTTGAGACCAAAGAGATCATTTCATGGGTGGATATTTTGAAGTAGAAAGAACTAAAGACACATTTCTTGAAAATATTTATTTTTACTAAACCATCTGAGTTTTGAAAAAAGTTGAAGAAATCATCATTGAAAATAATATTTCACCTCCCAATTCCTTATGGTATTCTCTCTTATGATATATCTTAAAAAGTTCCTTGAAGTATCTAAGTATTTCATCAGTAAAATTATTATGATTTCAACAGAATCAACAGGGAATTAAACCATAGGAAAAAGATAGATTATAAGGAAAGGTGACACCTTTTGCACTACCCCAGACTTCTTGTAGAAATACTGGTTAAAAATATTAGGAAAGAGGGAAAATATCTCAGATCTTTGGGATCTTAATGTGTTTTGCAGACATTCCTATACTCAGTGGTATATTTAATCTTGTGATTTTGGCATTTAAGTGTCTGATGCACTTTAGAAAAAGGCTGCTTGTTGTCATTTTGCTTGGTGTTACTCTTGAGAATGTTAAAACTGGGTTAACTTGAATTGAAATTTAACTTGACTAGATAATAGCCAGAGAAATTATCAATTTATCACTAGTATGCTGCAATGAGAGGTTTGCTTTTGGTTTAACACCAGTGGGAAATATGCTTGAAAATGAGTCCAGTCCTTAGAGGCACAAGAAGTGATTGGTGCTACTCACATTAACTCAAGGAACAGAGACATTAGATGGAAATCAAATCACACTTGCGCTTCTTATCTATTTGCATATTGGCACCATAGAGCTGATGGTTCAACATTTTGAAAATGAAATTTTTTTTTTTTTTTTTTCTCCAGATCAATAAGCAATCTAAACTTTTGGGGGTTTATTCATTAGTCCTGTCCTCACCGCACAGACTCTTTTATATTTTTTGAGACAGAGTCTTGCTCTGTCATCCAGGCTGGAGTGCAGCGCCATCTTGGCTCACTGCAACCTCTGCCTCCTGGATTCGAGCAATTCTCTTGCTTCAACCTCCCCAGTGGCTGGGATTACAAGTGTGTACCACCACACGCAGCTATTTTTTTTTTTTTTTTTTTTTTTTTTTAGTAGAGATGGGGTTTCATCATGTTGGCCAGGCTGGTCTCAAACTCTTGACTTCAGGGCATCTGCCTGCCTTGGCCTCCCAAAGTCTCTTTGAGACAAGGATTTTGTCTTCCATTTATTTTGTCCCCTCTCCTGTCTCCCAACAGCCACCTCAGTGTAGGAGACAGCTCTACAGCACTGTGGTAACTCATTCTGTTTACCTGGAATCTGGCAGGGTGCAACAGAGAAGGGCACGGGGAGGCTCAGCTTCAAAGGACTCTGTGTATCTTCCTAGTGCTTGGGATTTCTCTGAATTTCAGTAGCGCTTATTCTGAGCTTTGCTAATTTCACACTACTGTTGTTATCTTATGTTAGTAAATATTAATAGGAGCTTATTTTCAATGAGAATGTGAACACCCTAAGAGCTAAGGCTACAATACCTTATTCTCATCTGGATTTCTTTCTGAAGGTTAGTATCTCTAAGTGATGGTTGACTAGGGTGAAGTGACTAAGAGCATTATTGAACATTTGTCTCCAATGTTGGGTCACCTGTACTTTGTGTTTCTCTTTTCTGGAGACAAATTGAAGGTTCCCTCAGGAAACTTCCTATTTTATGGCAAGGTTCTGCCTTGCCCTCATGATTTTGCCTTAGGAAGGCTTACGTGGGTCTCCAGATGCTTCAGAATGAAGCAAAAGGCAAAAAGCTTTTATTGCAAAGCCAAAGTACACAGTCAAGAGTGGCAGTGCGGGTGTACTTAGGAGAGTAAGTTGCACCCAACAGAGTTTGTGTTTCTAATTTTATGGCCTCTTCTAATTAACGAGTGAAATAATCGTGAGGTTTTTAAGAAAAAATGTGGAGATTTCTTAGAATTGAGGTGCCACCCATTTTTATACTAAATACGGGCATGTTGAGATCTGGCCCTGGTGGATATGTGATTTCATATGGAAATGAGCCTATAATTAGGTCTGGGGTAGGGCATAGGTCAAATCCAGTGCCACGTTGGACCTAGCCATTTTCAACCAGCTTAGTCCCTGTCTGTTAGGGCCTTACAGCCCAGGTTCCTTTTTGTCCTTGTAGCAAATTTTTTTGTGAAATTGCCGCTTAATATTTAACCACTTCTCCTGTGACCACCCAGCATTCTTATTTTATGGGTGTTTTAATTAGAGAGTAGAATCATTATTTGGTGTTTTGGAAAAGGAAGGGATTTCAGGGACCCTCACTTACCAACCCCTTTCTTCCTTATTTGGGTTTCCCAGGGAGGGTCATAAACATGTCACTCTGATGGGGGTTTTGGATTTTTTTCTCTCTCGTATTTTGGGTTTTCTGTTATCCTGTAGTTTCTTTCTGTGGTTCTTGTTTTAGAGTCGTTGTTTGGTTTTTTTCATTCTCCTGTGACTATCGAGTGCTATTGCTATCTCAATGATTTCATCTTTGGGGATAATTTTTAAGGAATCCCGACGTTTTGAGAGATGAAATTTTACGGAAAAAAAAAAAAAAAAAAACAAACCCAGCAGACCATTGGGTTCATGACCCTTTGATGCAGGAGGAAGAGAAACAGCCATATTTTCTTCTTAGATCCTGGATGTTCCAAGCTACATCTATAATCCTGGAACAGGAGTGTGTGTGTGTGTGTGTGTGTGTGTGTGTGTGTGTGTGTGTGATTATTGTTTCTGTAAGAAGTTATTACTCTTTATCTTCAGGGCCTTAAGTGGGTAGGAGTTTAGAGAGCAGAGCTTGTTTAGAATAGACACCAGAAGAATTAGTGGCTCCCCTCACATCTAATGGATTTGTTTTCTTGAATATTTTAAGGACAGATAGCAATGGATAGAATGGATATTAGAAAAAAATGAAGCTTTCAAATAATTAATTAAATATGCTATTGTGATACGATAGATCCCATGTGTATGTATACTTCAGGTTTATCTAGATGCATATCCAGGATTTAGACCACACAAATATTTGTGAATAAGTGTTGTTATAAAGCTAGATTGTCAGAGAGAACATAAATATATCCTGATATAATGAGATGAAAGCTTAAATGTGAAACAGTACCTTTTTTTCCCCCTGTGGAATGGCTAGGACTGATCTATCTTTAATAGGACAAGTACTTTGTGTTGTTTCAGTTTTACTGACAAAGGGTCATTTGCACATACTACAATTTACATGTACTGTCCTTTTTCACCTGTGACAAACAGCACAGAGTGGTGACTCTGCTAAGATCAAGATCCAGTTAGCCATAAAATGAATTTTTCCAGTGAAATGCCAAGCCATTATCCACCATATGTATACAGTCACTTGCATCCAGGAAAATTAAGTAAGGTTAACCCTGGGTTCTCAGCTCCAACTCAGGAGAGAGGCTTGGGCATCTTTGTAAAACTATCCTTGAGGAAATCAGCTCATACAGGGCTACAGTTAAAAAATCCCATAAAACCCCTCCTTGAGAAGAGTACAATATGCTGAACTGAGCTGATGTCACCCCGGTCCAGACTACAGTCTGGACCTGTGATCACCATTGCTTTAGGATAGGGGCAGGGAACCTGGAGAAAGTTGCCAAGACAACTATCATTAGTATAGGAATGGGAAGAATTTAGAAAAGGATGTTGCCTTAGGACATGAAATCAAGACTGCCTGACACAATGACTCGTGCTTGTAATCCCAGCACTTTGGGAGCCTTAGACAGGAGATAGAGAGACCTCCTCTCTACAGAAATTTTTAAAAATTAGTTAGGCATGATGGCACATGCCTGTAATCCCAGCTACTTGGGAGGCTGAGGTGGGAGGATCACTTGAGCCTGGGAGGTGGAGGCTATAGTGAGTTGAGATTGCACCACGGCACTCCAGCCTAGGTGACAGAGCAGCCTATTGGGAAATAGAAAATATAATAAAGGATAAAAGATTTAGATAGAATGGACATGAGCAACTCCTTCTCTGTTGAAGGATTAGAATCGGGAGGCATCCATTAAAATCTGAGAGAGCTAATAACAACAATAAGTATACTTTACAGTTACTAAATACTTTTTATATGGTATCTTATTATAGGTTTTTTTTTTTTTTTTGGCAGAGCAAACACAATTAACTCTTAAAATTAATTATATCCCAAAGTGGCACAGGTTGAAGATAAGCTTGATGTAATTGATACTACCATTTTCTAAGTATGTTCCAAAAGTATTAGTACAGTATTGCTTTAAAAAAATATTTCCCCGGGCGTGGTGGTGGGCGCCTGTGGTCCCAGCTACTCGGGAGGCTGAAGCAGGAGAATGGCGTGAACCCGGGAGGTGGAGCTTGCGGTGAGCCAAGATGACGCCACTCCACTCCAGCCTGGGCAACAGAGCAAGACTCCATCTCAAAAAAAAAAAAAAAACCAAAGAAACATATATATATATATATTTCCATGAACCTACAAGTTTATAAAATGCCACATATACACAGTGGCTCCCCTCTACGCACTTAGTTACAATACATATGAGATATTAAAGGCTCTAAGAAATCTCTTGAAAAACAAATTTCTTTAGCTTTGTTTAACCAAATATTCTACATTTATTTTAACAGAGAATGGCTATTGTTGAAAATCTTACTGACATTCTACAGTAAGATTGCCTTACTGTCTTGGGCCTTCCCATGAGAAATGTGAATCTATATTTATTAGTGAAGGATGAATTTCTGATGAGTACCAAAGGAAATCAAATTTTCGTGTGTTGTAACCCTCAACTTCAAGGCTATATCTGAAAGGATTACTTTCTTGGTGTGCCTGGGAAAATTAAGTCAGGTTAACTCCAGATTCTTAGCTGCAACTCAGGAGAGAGGTTTGGGCATCTCTGTAAAACTATCCTCTAAGATTGGATAGACCAGAATCTGACTTTGGGAGGGAGAAGAATCATTCATTTTGTGAATATCATAGCTGTTGAGTACTTACTGTGTTGTAGATACTGTTCTAAGGCTTTTGCATATTACTTGATTTAATTCTCACAACAAAAACCTAGGAAGAGGATAGTACTATAATATCTATTTTACAAATGAGGAATATGAAGCATAGAGAGGTTGAGTAATTTGTCCAAGGTGACCCAGTGTCAGAATTGGGACTTGAACCCAGGCTTTCTTACTCTAGTCTTCTGTTTTTGAATTTTACCTTTAATTTCAGGTTCAGGGGTACATGTGCAAGTTTGTTACATGGGTAAATTGCATGATGCTGAGATTTGGGATATGGATGATCCCAAATTATCCATATGATCATCCTGGTCACTCAGGTAGTGAGCATAGTAGGCAATAGGTAGTTTTTTTTAACCCTTGCCTCGCTCCCTCCTTCCTCCATTTAGTAGTCCCCAGTATTTTCTCTTCCTTTCTTTATATCCATGTGTACTCAATATTTAGCTCCCACTTATAAGTGAGAATCTCTGGTACTTGATTTTCTGCTCCAGCATTAATTGACATTGGATAATGACCTCCAGCTACATCCATGTTGCTGCAAAGGACAAGATTTCATTCTTTTTTTAATGGCTGCTTAGTATTCCATGGTGTATATGTATCATATTTCCTTTATCTAATCCACCATTGATGGGCATTTAGGTTGATTCCATGTTTTTGCTGTTGTGAATAGTGCCACAACAACTATGCGAGTGCATATGTCATTTTGGTAGAATGATTTATGTTCCTTTGGGTGTGTACCCAGTAATAGGATTGGTGGGTTGAATAGTAGTTCTGTTTTAAGTTCTTGGAGAAATCTCCAAACTACTTTCCACAGTAGCTGAACTAATTTATGTTCTCACCAACAATGTATAAGCATTCTCTTTTCTCTGCAACATTACCAAAATCTCTTACTTTTTCACTTTTTTTTTTTTTTTTTAAGGCAGGGTCTTGCTCTGTCACCCAGGCTGGAGCACAGTGGTACAATAATAGCTCAGTGCAACCTCAAATTCCAGGGCTCGAAGGATCCTCCTGCCCCAGCCTCTTGGATAGCTGGAACTACAAGTGTGCACCACCATGCCTGGCTAAATTTTCAAAGTTCTTGTAGAGATGGGGTGTTACTTTGTTGCCTAGGGTGGTCTTGAACTCATGGGTTCAAGCAATCCTCCACTTTGGTGTCTCAAAGTGCTGGGATTACAGGTATGAGCCACCGTGCCTGGCCTTTGACTTAGTAATAATAGTCAATCTGACTGACCTCACTCTAGTCTTGGGACTTATAATCATCATATTATCCTGCCATCCTCTTCTAAGTAGAATAGCAGCAACTGGGGAAAACCCAAAAAGGCTAGTGACCATTACCATAGGTAACAGGGGTCATAAAGTGTGGTAATTCACTTAGTAGTTCTATAAAAACCAGGAGGAGAAGATGAGACATACATCTGCTGAGAAATAGTCAAATGACAAATCTTTTACCATGGCGTGAATGCTTTTAAACCTAAGACAGGGAGAGACTGTGTAAAGCCTGGCTACATGGAATAATAGGAACAATTTCCGGTGGCTTTAGGCATAATTTATTTTGAGTGTTGTTTCACCATCTCCAAAGTGATAACCGTGGTACAAGCCCCATCACATCTCACTGGGAATCTTCACATAGCCAGACCTCCAGGTCTCTCTCTTCTACACTCGCCTCCCTGTGTGCCTGCAGAGTAGCCAGAGTGAAACTTCACATCCCAGAGAAGATTGTGGAATTTCCCCATTCAAGGTTCTTCAGTAACCTCCATATCCTAGAAGATCCTTGTGTTATACCTCTTTTTCCTCTGTGTTCTCACGTCCTACCATTTTCTTTGATCATTGTGCTCTCACCACACTGAGCCCTTTGCTACACTTTGTATGTCAAATAGTTCCCTCAGTTTGAGGACCCTAGCTTTATATATCCATATGACTTCTGCTCTCCTTTAATAGGACTTCTGTTCAAATATTGTCTCTGAAAAATGTCCCTCATAGATAGCTCTGTATAACATAGCAGCCCTATCCTTTTTCCATACTCTCCCCTCAGCCCCCTTTATGTTTTTCGCAGCACTAACTATATGATAATTTTTGACATTATGTTATTTATTGTGTGCCTACTATGAGATTATAAGATCCACGAGGGGCAGGGACTTTGTTTTATTTAAAATTATAGTCTGAGAATTGAGATCAGTCTCCAGTGCATATGGATTTGGCAATATATATTTGTGGCATGTCAACTCAGTAAGTTCCTAATCAGGAGAACAGCATCCTGTAGAACTGCAGGTCTGAAAGTAGATGAGATTCCGAGCTCCATGATCTGGGGGCTTGCCCAGGTTATATAGGACTGGTGAGGGGTTGAACAAGGGCTCTGACATCCTGTCCAGTGCTCCTCTTGTTCCCTCACATTGCCTTCCTATTACCATGGCTTCTTGATAGACTTTTGTCAGGAAAGCAGCTGTTTTGGGGGAAACACCTATTGAGGTTTTTTATTTTTTTTTTTATTTTTATTTTTTTAACCAGGAAATGATCTAGAGTCCAGAGTGATGCCAGTCCCATATACTGCATTACCAGGAATCCTACTCTGTCAACCTCCGACCAGTCCTTCTGAAATATGGTCATAAAATAATGGATCTGTAAACTGTTCTGGGCAATTATGGTACTCCTGGAGTGAAAGTGGGCTGTCATTAGCCATGCTTATGGACACCAGCTTGCTGCAGTTGGCTCTCAGCCAGGCTGGGAAACAGCCTTCCATTGGGAGGACACAAGGTCAATGGGATAATTAAGCAGGGGTTTGTACAAGTTTGTTGATAAAAAATGTGCTACAGATTAGCCTTTTCCCCTCTCTGTGCTGAGTAACGATCAGACAGAACAGGTGGTAAGCTAATAGGGGAATACGAAATTAATACTTTGTTTCCTGGTCCCGCCTTTGTTGCTTTTGTGGAGAGTATTTCTTCAGAATCTTCAAACACGTTGCAAGCACCTTTTTCTTCCCTTTTCTTCTTTATTTAGTTTTGTCTAAAACATCTGGCCCAAAGGGGTCTGAACCATCCAGGTTTTCAAAAGGAGTTCCCCTACTTTTGTGGGAAATGCTCTAAGAATAAACA
This sequence comes from Piliocolobus tephrosceles, assembly GCF_002776525.5. Lineage (NCBI taxonomy): Eukaryota > Metazoa > Chordata > Mammalia > Primates > Cercopithecidae > Piliocolobus > Piliocolobus tephrosceles. The sequence goes on from NC_045434.1 coordinate 78,284,845, forward strand.
TCTGGAAAATAGAACAATTACAAACAGTATGAAGTAAAAAACAAGCCTTTCAAACTAGCTGTTAAACCTCAACCACAGCAGGATCTCAGATTCCAAATGTCAGTTTGACCTTCATCTAAAAAATGTGATCCTTCTTAAGAAATAGTTCAGCCTCTCTAATCATAGAGCCTCTTGTTTGGTGAGTGATGGGTTTTCAAAACATCTACGTCCCCTGCAGGTACTAAAGACCCTAACGACCATAGAGCATACTTCTAGATGCCGTCTGTCAGTCTAAAAGATAATAATAATAAACAAATTGTTCCCACCCTTTATTATGATAAGACTAATTCCCTTTTCCTCATTTTTGGATTTGATGAAAATGTTTCATAGTGATTTTAGAAAGATCTGGAGATCCAAGATTTCTTCTTTTATGGAAGATTTCCAACAATGAAAATTTGTCCTGTTCTCTCTCTCTCTCTCTCTCTCTGTGTGTGTGTGTGTGTGTGTGTGTAAAACTCAGTCCAATTTCTCCCTTCGTCCATGAAATTCACTTTTGTTATTCTAGCTTTGATCATTTCCCTCTATCCTCAATCTGTGCTCATGATTTTTTGCTTAATTGTACACTTGCTTAAATGGTTCTGTTTTTTTGTGTGTCTGTCTCATCTTCAGATAGGAAGGATATGGTACATTTAAGAAATACAGGCTTTAAGAGTGATATCAGCATGGCTGTGGACAAGTAAGGGAGCCTTATTCCCTCATGGAACTACCAAGTAAAGAGCAACATATGGACCAACATAGCTATATGAGAATGCTAGAAACCAGTTAAGAATCTGCAGGAAGTCAGCAAATGCCTAATCTAGGAAAAGCTACATTCAACCTGGTAGAGAATTTCATGACATTGTTGATCATTCTGGCTCTATCTACTCTTCGGTGCAGAGCAGAGAAGTTGGGAGAAAGTTGCTCAATTCCTGGTTCTTCCCTCAGAGTGGAAGAAAAATGGTGGAACTGTCCACAATGTTCTGATGTTTCTGGAAGCTGCTCAAGGGACTGGGTTCAGTTTCACTTAACTTGGAGTGCTGATGAGAATAATGGCATAGTTTGTATATCAGTTTAGGGGCTGCTGAAAGCAATAATGAGAGCTGCAGGGGAACTGCAGATATGTGGGCACCTGGGGCAAGAGATTATAAACAGAGGGATATAATAGGACATAAGGCCCTGAGAAGAAGCAAATGTGAGACTTACAGAGAAATTAAGAAATTTTAAGGTATATAGGAAAAAAAGGGGGTGAGGGGTGGGGCAGGGAGAGAAGCACACACATAGGTCCAGGAAAGACACCCCCAGAAAAGACCTGAGATGACCTTGGGCCTTCATTCCAGACCAAATAGCAACAGTCTTCTTTTGCATGGAACAAGTCCACAAAGACTGGGAGAGGTGACTGTTTTTTTTTTTTTTTTCATGCTCAAGTTTCAATAAAGAAGACCACAAAGCGTATAAAGAAATAGGGAAGCATGGCCCATTCAAAGACCAAAATAAATATCCAGAAACTAACCCTGAAGAAACACAGGTTTCAGACTTCCTTGGCAAAGACTTTAAAACAACTGTCTTAAATATGTTCAATATTCTTAAATATGAGCCAAAGAAAAACACAGGCAGAAAAGTAAAGAAAATCATAAAAAAAGATACATAAACAAAATGCAAATATTCACAAGGAAATGGAAATTAGTTAGATGTTGTGGCTCATGCCTATAATCCTAGCACTTTGGGAAGTTGAGGTGGGAGATCTGTTTGAGCCCAAGAGTTAGAGACCAGCCTGGGTTATATGGCACAACCCTGTCTCTATTAAAAATCAAAACTTAGCTGGGCATGATGGTGTGCAATTCCAGGCCCAGCTACTAGCAGGGCTGAGGTGGGAAGATTACCTAATCCCACAGAAGTTGAAGCTGCAGTAAGCTAAGATTGTGCCACTGCACTCCAGCCTGTGCTACAGAGTGAGACCCTGTCTCAAAACAAAACAAAACAGAGATAAAAGTTATAAAAAAGTACCCAACAAAAAGTGAAACTGTGGGTGATGGTAAACTACTGTATTTGAAGAAATAATGACCCCAAACTGCCCAAATTTGAGAAAAGATATGAATCTACAAATACAAGAAGCTAAACAAACTTCAAGTATGATAATCCAAAGAGATTCACACTGAAATATAGTCAATAACTGAATTCAAACATTTATGATAGTGTATCTTTTTTTTTGAGACAGAGTCTCCCTTGGTTGCCCAGGCTGGAGTGCAGTGGTGCGATCTCGGCTCATTGAAACCTCCACGTGCTGGGTTCAAGAAATTCTCCTGCCTCAGCCTCTCAAGTACCTGGGACTACAGGTGCACACTACCACACCTGGCTCATTTTTGTATTTGTAGTGGAGATGAGGTTTCACCATGTTAGTCAGGCTGGTCTTGAACTCCAGACCTCAAGTTATCCACCCACCTCAGCCTCCCAAAGGGCTGGGATTACAGGTGTGAGTCACCGCACCCAGCCTAGTGTTTTAATGGCAGAAAAAAAATCCATGAAGTTAAAGACAGATCATTTAAAATTATTGAGTCTAAGGTGCCGATAGAAAAATGAATGAAGAAAAGTAAGCAGAGACTGAAAGACTGTGGGATACTACCAAGTAAACCAATATATGCATTATGAGGTTTTAGGAGGAGAGAGAAACAAAGAACAGAGAACTTACAGTGGTCCTCCTTTATCAGTTGGGTATGTTCCAACATCCCAAATATAGTATCGAACCCTATGTATACTACTTACAAATTTCTTTTTCTTTCACTACAATTTCATGGATAGATTTACTTTTACTGTAGATCTTAGAAATCTCAGCATGCTTTTTTTTTTTTCTTTCTTTCTTTCCTTGCATCAAGAATTTTCACCTTTTTACTTAAAGGAAGCACTTCATGAACTTTTTTTTTTTTTTTTTTTGGCATATCCAAATTGCCAGCATCACCTATATCGCATTTTGGAGACATTACTAAGTAAAGGAAGGGTTACTTGAACACAAGTCCTGTGATACCATGACAGTCAATCTGATAACTGAGATGGCTACTAAATGACTAACAGGCAGGTAGTATATATAGTGTGAATATCCTAGACAAAGGGATGATTTACGTCCCAGGTAGGGCAGAGCAGGACAGCATAAGATTTCATCATACTTCTCAGAATGGCATGTGATTTAAACTTATAAATTGCTTATTTCTGGAATTTTCATTTAATGCTTTCAAACTGCTGTTGACCATTGGCAATGAAAACTGTGGAAAGTGAAACTGTGGGTGATGGTAAACTACTGTATTTGAAGAAATAATGACCCCAAACTGCCCAAATTTGAGAAAAGATATGAATCTACAAATACAAGAAGCTAAACAAACTCCAAGTATGATAATCCAAAGAGATTCACACTAAAATATAGTCAACTGTGAGAAGTCAGAGATAAAGGAAACCTTGAAAGCAGAAAGAGAAAAATGGCTAGTCAAATACAATGTGTCCTCAATAACACTGTCAGCAGATTTCTCAGTAAAAACTTTGCAAATAAAACAGCAGTGAGATGATATATTTAAAATGCCGAAAGAAAACAAAGCTGTGACTGAGAATTCTATATCCAGCAAGACTGTCCTTCAGAAGCAAAGAAAGAATTAAAACTTCCCAGATTTAAAAAACTACTGAGGAAATTCATTACTACTAGACCTGTTCTGTAAGGAATGTTAAAAAGAATCCTTTAAATTAAAATGAATGGATGGTAGGTCATACCAAAATATAAAATTTTCTAGCCAACGTAAAAATATGGACAAATGTAAAAACTCTTATTATTGTAATTTTGGTTTGTAACTCAGCTTTTTATTCTTTTATAGAATATAGAAGGCAAAGCATAAAAATAATTATAAATCTATGCTAATCAGTATACAATATATCAAGGTGTAGTTTTTTATATTACAAATGCAATTTATGACACATATAACAATATGACTGAATCTTGAGGGTACTATGCTAAGTGAAATAAGCCAGTTACAAATACCTTTTGATTTCATTTATATGAGGTACCTAGAATTATTAAATCCATACAGACAGAAAGTAGAATGGTAGTTGCCAACAGCTGGGGACTGGAAGAAAGAGATGTTCTTAATAGATGCAGAGTTTCAGTTTGAGAAACCGAAAAGTTCTGAAGAATGGTTGCCCAACAATGTGAATGTACTTAACACTACTGGACTGTACATTTAAAAATAGTTAACATGGTCAATTTTATGCTATGTGTATTTTATCGCAATTAAAACATTTTTAAAATTTGGGCTTTGGAACCAGATGACCATGAATTTGCATTTCAAGTTCTTTTAACACCTAGTGAAGTGGTCGTGTTGTCTGGGATAAATACCCGGGGTTCATTGCCTGGCACCAAGAAGATTAAGGACATGGACATACATGACAAGTGACTTTAGGAGCAGAGGTTTAATAGGCAAAACAAAGAGAAAGGATAACAGCTCTCTCTCTTGTGAAAGAGAGGGGTATCTGAATGGGATTTCCAGCCTACACTGAGTGCACCAGATTTTATAGGCAGTCTGCAGAAGGCGGTGTCTGATTTTTGTAGGGCCCGCAGATTGGTTGGATCAGGTGTGATGTTACGTAGCACACAGGGAAGGCGGGCCACCCCATCCTAATCTTACTATGCAAAACGACTTTCTACTTGGCCAGTGCCATGTTGTCTGCTCCTTACTGTACACCTGGCTGGCAAAGAGAAGAGAAGATGGAGCTGCTATTTTGAACATGCCTAGTTCCAGGTTGCCTTTTCCTGTTGGCACAACTGCTAACATTCACCTGCGCAAGCTTCTAGCTTGCTTGTCTAAGTCTATATCTCAATTTTGTAGGCTGCTCTTTGCTAGAAAAGAAAATGATTTGGGGGCTGCTTTTTATTAAAAGGAAAACCTTACTGAGGACTTCCTTACTCTCGCTATCTGCCGAAACAATTTCTTCTTAACTCCTATATCACTAGCTGAGTAACCTTAGGCAAATAGCCATTCACTCTGTAGGATAAAATAAAAATAAAGTTGCAGGTTGCTGTGAATATAAAATGGGCAAATGAGTGTAAAGCCCCTGGGGCACAGTAAAGAGAGTAAACATTCTAGATGGCAACCTATTTGATGGCACGTCTTAATTCTAATACTACTCCAAAATGCACAGCTAACTGTGATTTCGCTTCGGGAATTTACTTTTGCTAATGATCATGTAATCAAAGATTGAGGAACAAAAAGAAGCTGCATGAACAAAATGAAGAAGTCATGACTCAGGTGACTGGATGAAGACTGGAATGACTTTCTCACTTCTGTTACTGGGCACACATTTCAGAATAAGACAAAGTCAGTCTTCCAAAACTAACGTTTTGAAATGTTTTGGGGCTGATGTGAGAGTGGAAAAGGGAAGGCAGCACTAAAAGGGATATATGCACACTGATATTTTCCCTCCATATGAACGTATTTTCATAGGCTGCCCCATGGATGTCTTTGTGATACCTCACACAGTTTCCTTTCTCATCAGTCCTTCACTTGTCCTAAGGGACAGCACCCCACAAAAACACACTATTTCATGTAGACCTGCAGTATCCACAAAGAAAAGATGACCTGGGACATCCTCTGATCTTGCTTGTGGAGGATGCTCTGCCAGCTTCAGAGGAAAAAGAGACATAGGGAGAAAAGGTTTTTGTTGTGGTTTGCTTTTTTTTTTTTTTTACTGAAACCAGAAATCCGCCTTACCAAAACCCATTCCAGAGAACGTTAGCCTTGGTTTCGGCCAAACAGGAAATGAAGTGTAACTTTTCAGTGACTATTTCGGTCCCCAAATCCTTGTATACATGGATTTATTTGGAAAAATAAAGCCTTACAATAGAAGTCCAAGCTTATCATGTGCAGGCCTTTTCCTGCCAACTTTTAAGCAACAAACTGGGATATTTCTTCTTCCTATTTGAGATAGAGTACATTCCAGGAGGAAGTTGATGTCAAGTATTTGGATAAACAGCTAAGATTTGAGAACCAGCTCTCCAGCAGTGGGGGACTTTTTTTCTAATACTTCCTAAGGCTGGTGTGCTACAGGTTTGTAGCAAATTATTTCTTTTAAAAAAAAAAAAAAAAAGCATTTTCCTCTCATGAGGGAAAAGACCTCTCGAATGAACTAAAGGGGACAGATGAAGACTTGGAACACTCTGTCATCACCCCTGAGCCTCTGTAACTATGATTTCTAGGGCACTCGGGTAGCTTATTGGGCAGTCATCCCAGGGGAAACTAAACACATGTTAACACAGACTGGCAGCCCCTAGTCTAAATTCTTTCAGCCAGTGGTCCCCAACAGTTTTGGTACCAGGTATTGGTTTTATTGAAAACAATTTTTTCCATGGATGAGGTTGGATGGGGGATGGTTTCAGAATGAAACTGTTCCACCTCAGGTCGTCAGTCATTAGAGTCTCACATGACCTAGATCCCTGGCGTGCACAGTTCACAATACGGTTTATGTTCTTATGAGAATCTAATGCCATGGCTGATCTGACAGGAGGCAAAGCTCAAGTGGTAATGCTTCTTTGCCTTGCACTCACCTCCTGCTGTATGGTCCGATTCCTAACAGGCCATGGACTGGTACAGGTCTGTGCCACGGACTGGTACTAGTACATGGGGGGACGGGGACTCCTGCTTTAAGCCATAGGCTAGCAATGCTTCATTCCCATCCAGAAAAGAGGAGAAAGAGCAAGGGATGGTTGCTGCAAAATCATGTGCCCCATCAAGGGAGTCTCTTGGAGAGGGTGGAGTCATATAACCAGCATGGTGACAACAGAAATCAAGTCAGCTCCTGAACCCAAGTAGGAAAGCAGGTGACTGAATGGCAAAAACTGCCCGATACAAACGTTTTCTTTTGTGCATCTCTTTTTTTGAAGCACCTCATGCCCTGGGAAGATGAGGATGTCTTACAACTGTTTCCATTTAGTGATGCAGAAACTGTCACAATGGTAAGTCACTGTTCTGTAAAAAAGAGACCTTTGGTGGTGGAAAACTGGTGTGTGTGTGTGTGAGAGAGAGAGAGAAAGAAAGAGAGAGAGAGAGAGCACGTGCTTAGGGAGGGCTCTGCAGATTATTGCTCAAATTGCCATTGCCTAATCAGCCAGTGGTGATTGAATGGAGAAAACCTTTGAACCAGATCTCAGATTCAGGGTGCTTGCATGGAGCAGAGAGAAAAAGATTGAGAAATTCACTATGGTGAGTATTGAGGTTGTACTACAGCTCAGTGTGGAGAATTGAAGGCTCCTTCCTGAAAGGGTATGGGGACAGGGAGAGAGAAAGCATCAGTGGATCAAAGCTCCCATGTTTTTTGTTAGGTGGAGATTACAGCAGGGAGTGACAGAGATAAAATGTTAAAAACCTCCAACATTCCAGTTTAGGCACAGCACCTCCCCTTTCTGGCCATAGTGTCCATTCTCTGGCAAGTACTGCCCAGGGAAGATAAATCAGTTAGCCAGTGGCCTAAGGGTTAGGACTTTAAAAAACAACAATTAAAAAAAAAAAAAAAAAAAAGTTATAGACCATGAGTCCACAAGTGGCCCCAGGAGACTTGCCTTCTGCATTCTCTGTCTGCACAGGACTGCGAGGGATCTCTGTGAAGCCATCGACTCTCGGGGCAGGCACAGGGAACAGCTCCTCTTGTTGGCAAAATCCAGTTCGTTGGTTTGGAACAGGGTAGACAGAGAAACAAACAAGTGTTTGTTCATAGGCTGAGACCTAGGGGTTGTATAAAGAGTAATGATCCTATCACCTGAGGAGGATGAATTCTGGATCATTTTATGAACTGTCTTCCTTAGAAAAGCCTCTGAAAGCAACTGGCAGATGAAAACTGGAAACTATTTTGGGCTGGCATCAGGGAGTCCAGGGAGCTCAGCAGACCAGGCTACTGCCCCTGCCACTCACTAATTAAGCACGTGGACAAATTGCTGCCTTTTCTTGGCCTCTTTTCCTCCTCATAAACAGATGAATCCAAAACTTTTCTAAATCTAAAACTTACCAGTTATTTTCCTTCTTGTCTGCTGATCTTGACTTTTTTTCTTTTCTATGACATTGCATTTCCCCCCTCCCCTCCCCTCACGATGTCAGGATACAAGAGAAAGTGAAAACCTGGCTCCCGATATGGCCAATACTGGAGAACTGGGGAAAATATGAGAATGATCGGCCACCCTGGGCCAGCCCCTTCAATGGCACTAGCCCTGAATTCAAAAGTTACTTGATGTTCTACAAAAAGAATATGTTTTATTTTTAATTTACCTTCATTTTCAAAAAAATCAAGATTCTCTCTCTAAGATGCCGCAGGCCCTATATGTCATGCAGTACGCATTTCCAGAAACATCTGTCACCAACAGTTTCGGGGACAGTTTTTGTAGAGTTCCGGACCTGTTTCTCTCTCCGTTGCAGGGAAATAATCAGACATACCTGCCATCAGCTGCTCTGAGGTTTTTTGTGAGTTTCTCGGCTGCCAGTTTTAAAAAGTAAAAACTATCCTTATTTGTGATTACGTATCTTCTCAAATAAGACTTTCTTACATCTGCAGAGACTGTTTAGTCTCTTAGTCTTTTCTAGGATTCTGCGTTACATTTGAAACAAGCACTAAGTTTTATATTAATACCAAAGCTTTGAAACCATAGCGGCTAATGACTCTACCAGCTGCTTTTTGTCATCTTTAATAGTGACCTCTTTTTAGGAATAACTGCCACCTAATACCTTCCTCTCAAAGACTAGGTCAACAGAGAGTCATTTGGCTGATTTTTCCATCAACAAGCTACGGGGCTGGGGGTTAGCACAAACTGGTTGTAACCGTTTTATTCTTCAGCCTCTCTCTGTGCCCGTGCCTCAATATTTCTCCCATGAATGCTAGTAGCCTCAGGATGCAGTACAATGATGATACTATCCAAATCTTGCCCTCCTAAGAAAAGGCATTGTTTTCCTGCCTGCCTCCCTCCAAAGCATAAACACACAAACCGTATGCTGATAGCATCTTTGTTACAAATACAAACTTGAGATATTTATATATTTGTGTTTAGATTCCATCTTCATCCATCACTCTTTTGCCTTTGTACAATTATGAAATGCAGATATTTTCATTCAATATCAAAGCACCCATTAAGCCTCTTAGGAGAAATGCTGGCTTCGCTAGTGAAGTCAAAGCTTTTATGCCTTGAGTATCAAGCTTGCTGGGGTCAATACATGGGAGCAGATCGTGGCAATTCTGGCATCTGGGACAAGCATCATCTGAGTGTGATCTCATCCTAAGTACTCAGTGGAAGTAACTCTAAACCAGGGGAAGTCCCACTAGAAGAACAGGCTAACTCAAAATAAGGTGCATGTTCCCAAACTGTTGGTGCCTTTTGCTCTTCTGGCTTGTGTCCTTCCCAGGCTTTTATACTCAGACACTGGAAGTGAAACTCCTTCCTGTGCAGCTCACAGCTGGCTGCCATCATGGACTCATGGAACTAAATGGATTGTGGGGCCCTTGACACAACTACAGCTCAGCCCTCCTCTCACTTCTATACTTTGTTGTTTGTATGTTAGATACAATTGACTGTAAGTCATTAGTGAACACATTTATTGGTGGAACTATATAGTATTTAAGAACATAGGCTTCAAATTTCAAAATTTGTGCATTAAATTTTATCTCTTGTTATTTGCGAGCCTTGTGGCCACAACAAAGTCTCTTAATTGAGCCTAATTTTTCTCAATTTCTAACTAGATGCTGCCAATTATATTTACTTTATTGAGTTAATGTGAAGATTCAAAGAGATAATGTATGTAAAAACAAAAGCATGATATTTGGATAATTTTAAGCATTCAAAATAATGTTTATTACTGTTAATACTGATATTTTATGGTTACATAAAAGTATTAGGTTTAGAAGGTGTCCCAGTCCATATGATAATGTCTTTTCTTTTTTTATCTGAGGCTGAGAACCTAAGATATATAATAATAACAAAAACCAAATTCAGAGTCCTTTTTGGTCTCAATTTCAGTGACATGAACATGATTCCACCTGGAATTCTCCTCAACAAGGTTATTTTCTGACAAGTCTTGTTCAGGGTCCTGATAACATGGAAACCATTTGATCTTTTGCATAGGGATGGTCTTTTGGTCAAACATCAAATTTAGCCCTCTTTCTTGCTGTGAGACAAATATATGTTTTCAGACTTCATGAAAATATTGTCAATCACCAAGAACAATTTTCTGGTGGAGAAAATCTAGGGAAAACATTAGCAAAAGTCTAAACTGAAATAATGGACAGTATTTAAGCATCCAAGTTTTCATGTATTTGGTATGTAACCATTATCAAAATGAGAGCTCTCATTTTGTGTTTAGAGTTTTTCCTCCCATAACACTGCTTGAAAATTTAAACCAAGTAGGCAATAGGAAAAAAAGTATTGCCTTGTTACATTCTTTCTGAAAAGAGGGGTCAAATATGAAAATTAATTAATTCTTTTCTTCTTTATTTAATGTCTTATGTTTTGAAGCAGGAGGGAAGCAAAAGAGAGTTTGTGTGTTTGAAGTTGTGTGTATGTGTTTGTGTGCGTGTGTGTGTCTGTGCATTTACGTACATGTTCCCAATGGGAAAATAATCCATCTTGATGACTTGGGGCTGCTCGCAAAGCACATTTACAATTAACGCCCCACCTCTACCTTTTGCCATGCTCTCACTTTCCAGAATCCGTATGTTGTAACTGATATGAGGTTCCAACTGCTTTGTTGCACATGTGAATTTAATAGTGGCAAATTTAGATGAAATGGTTCAAAATTGCCCATGTATTACTTTCATCGGCAGCAAGATCATCACGTTAATTCTTTTTTCAAGTTAGTGTTGAATCTAGGCCTCTTAAAATTGATGAATGATAGGGCTGGTTGCAGCCAGGCGCGATGAGCACAGGTGCTCATTTGGAAGCTGGAGCCTCCGAGCCCAACCCATGCCACTTAATCTCTGCATTGCGTGTGTTTTCCTGATATTTAGTACTCACTCTTCCTTCAACATGCAGCTTTTGGCATCTCAGCATTAGTGTGTCTATACTGTGTGTATAAATGGGCCTGCAGAGATCATGCTTCCGTGATCTCTGTTTCTAGCCCTACAGGTGGGGGGTGTCACTGGGCTGTAGTTGTGCTCTAATCAGTTTGGAACTCTGCTCTTTCCTCTGGAGGTTAATCTAGAAGTTTTGCTTAGTTTTTCTAATAATATTTTCTCCCAGTTTGCTCCATAGAAGTCAAGTCTCAATGTAAGTGTAATTCTTCTGCCCAGCTTGTCCATTTTAATCTCACTTATTTTCACCAAATATCAAATGAGGGACATTCTACTACCAAGACCAGCTCTCCCCTAGAAAGACCAGACTTGCAGATTGTTTTTTTCATAAGCTTCATTTTGAGCTGGTCAGAGTACCAAATAGCAATGAATACTGCTTGTAAAGCATATTCATATGTCTTTCTATTTTGTCCCTTACAGAGGTCCTTCAGGCCTAATATTATCACTATGTAATTACTATTTTACACGCAAGAACCTTGTAGCTCAACAAGATTGACAAGGTCACACTGTTACTAATTCATTTGGGGGTTGAACCCAGGTCCTTCTCCTCGGAGTATATACTTATTCTTCAGGGAATGTCATGACTGGGCTCCTGGGTTCTGCCCATAGAACACTATAGAAGCATTTATGTGGTTCCTGGTGTCTCAGGCCTTCTCTCCAAGTTTTAGGGCAAGACAGAGGTTGGTAAGGGTGGAGGAAGGACAGCCTACCAAAACTGTGCAAGCAAGCATGGATAAAACCTGAGAACATAACAGAAGGTTACAGATCTAAAGAGAAATGTGATAGTTTCTAAAACCAGTGGGGCTATAAAAGGTATCGAAGATGGGAGTCAGGCGGTAAGTAGAAGAGAGTAAAAGCATTGTTGTATGTTGCACACAAGAAGGCTGTAGTCCAGCATAGTTGTCAAGAGCCAACTTAGTTGTCTAGATCCTATTATAGTTCCAGGAGTGGGAATGATTGTTAGCGCACCAGCGATTTTCTGAGCTCATATTTCCGTGTTGTTTTATTGATGTGGCATTGATTTAACAACTTCAGAAAAGGAATGTGGGATGAGAGTGACTGTACCCTGGGATATCTACTAGAGTTCACTAAGAGGTGCTGGGAAATGTGAAGAGTCACTGTTCTGATCAGTGCTCACCCTGCCATCCCCCAGTTAGATGATATAAATGGCATATTTACCAAAGTCAGACTCGAGGCTCCACACTTACTTTTGTGGGCTCCTATAACTTTCTGATGGTTCCCAAAGCATGGTTTTCATCAAGGCCGGGCACATTACCTAGTAGAGCTTCAGAAAAATGAATATTGTTCTCCTTATGCCACCCAGAGTCCTGAAAGGCAGAGGAGTCTCCAGGACAGATTCAAATTTTGCTTCCTTCCCTGGAGGTGAGGCTGTGATGAGCCTCCGGGTTCCCTTGCGGAGAAGTCTTCCCTACCTTGCCACCTTGGGATCCTAGGAGAGAATGATGTGCTGCCTCCTACCTTGGAACACTGGTAATGGACTAGGGTAGGACTTGAAGACTCTGAATTGACCTCTTGGATGAGAGTCTCAAACATTCCTCAAGAAAATCCAACCTAGCCATATTTGTATGAACATGTGGCTTGTTCAGATTCAACACTGATTCATTTATCTATTCATTGATTTATCAAACATTTATTAAATTCCATTGCTAGGCACAGAAGAAACCAAACCACATGAGATGATAATCTAAAAATTTATCCTTTGGTGTGCCTTGTACAGGTCACCTATTATTATAAAATTTACTTCTATTATGATATTCTGTTTGTCTACTCATGAAAATGTAGTGAACATAAAGGTAAACTTTTGGATTACCAGTGACTGGAACATAGGCGGGGCTAGGTAAATATTGTTGGATGGAACAGAAGCAATCTCTACTATCGAGGTATTTGCTGTTTAGCGCAAATATGCATGTGAACGAAGGTAACTGAAAGCTAAAATTAGGTTTTAATCGCAGTGATGATCAGTATCCAGTCACCAGCTAGTTAAACTCTTTATCCTAAGACAGATAACTATCTCCTATCAGTGGGATCAGGATTTCTTGTCCTTCTGCATTCATTCAGTCCTTCTGTCATTCAGTGAACATTCATTGAATCTTTAGCAGGTACTGAGACAAATCTGCTGAATCCTTTGGTGTTGGACATTTATTCCTTACCTATTAGGAAGGAAATAACTCTCATTTTGTTCGGGGAGTTCAGTACCTCTTAGGACCAGTAATCTTAAGAAGCAGCCTTCTGGGTAACAGAGCTCAACAAGGACATCCTCACGATCTAGGGCACTGGACAATCAGTTTCCAAAGCAGTCAAGGAGGCAAGGCCAGATGCCCCCATACACTAGGCATAGTAAAGTATTCATTCTTTTCAAAGTATTTTAGAGGTGTTATAATGTTATTCTGAATCACATTACCTTTAAGCTATTTTGGTGGAAAGCCCTCGAATACTTCTTAGCTTTCTTTTCTCTTTGTCTGTCATTTTCATTATTGGTCAATTGTCAAATCTTTCCATTTTTGAAATGATAAAGCTTCTACTAGATTCTAGGACTTCTTCAAAGTCTTTTCTCTAAATGTTTTTGGCAAAACATAGCATCAGGGTCAGGATGACCTCTTGTTCTTCCTTAAGGTTGGACATTTATTATTCCTTGGTTCTTTCTTTTTCTAGACTCTGGCTAATCTTTGCCAATTTTTATTACATTCTTATTGCAAAAACCTAATTAATTTCTCAAGGCTCTTATCATTTGAATATCATATCTCAAATTTCATTGACAATTTTCTGATCCCATAGCAAATCATTTTTTCAGATTTAAAAGATAGTCAATGTCTAATTTTTAAAATGGAACTCAAGAAGACAGATGTGAGACCACTTTTTGCTTTAATATGAGTGTTAGTGAGAATATGCAGCACTTTTGTTTTTTATTGACCATCTTAGAAGTGATTGGTACTGAGTCCTTTGGGCTGCTATGCAGGTTAGTGCAAAACAAGCACTCTGTGATCACTGAAATTTGAATGGAGCCATAGAAGACAGGTGCCAGGAACTACCGAAAGGCTAAGGAAGTTGAGGTTAGGAGTGGACTCAAATGGGGCCTGGAGCTCCAGAGAATCCCAGGGAGTTCTGACTTACTCTGGAAGGATCTCAGGTGGTTCAGATGAAAACAATGCTCCCTGTGCCCTGAATATTTCAGAGCCTCTAAATGTTCCCTTCAGAATCTCTCAACCAAGAAATAGAATAATTATGTCCTTGTCGTAAAGCCCAGTTCCAAACCAAAACTAAAGGAGTTCAGAAGCTAGTTGCAGAGGTTTTGAAATTCAGAGTGGGAATCCTTTTGCACAATTGTGCCAAGATACAAAGAATACGAAAGTGGAGTCAGTAGGATGAGGACAGGAGAATGTGTATGTCATGAAGTCAAAATGTCATCTTAAACATATGATTGGTGTAAGTGTACTGGGGAAAAAGAAAAAGAAAATAGCACTTCCTAAAAGTACTTCTTCTATGTCCAGCACAATGCCAAGTCCTGTTACTGCCAACTGTGAGGGGGGTTTAGACTGGTGTGTCCATGTTCATCTTATTCACAGACTTATTTGATCAGGGAACACATGGTGCTCATTACATGCATGGGAATTGGCTATGAGGCAAAATAGTAATACTGGTTTCCTATTCTTGCTTCCTGTTGCTGCCAGAGATGAGAACTGAATTACCTGGCAGAGTTTTAGGATTTGCTTTTGTTGATCTACAAAATGGTGATAGTGGTCATTTCCTCAGCTGAGAGAGAAATGATATCTCAAAAGGCAACTGTGGCACACTGGAAATAACATGGGATTTGGCATTTGGAAGATCTTGGCTAGCATTAAATTTATGGCATTTATTAACTGTGCACCCTTGTCCCAATCACCTAATCTTTCTAAGCCTTAATTTCCTCAGGTCTTAAGAGGGGATAAAAATGCCTGCCTCATAGGATCCTTGTAAGTATGAATTGAGATAAAGTACGTTAGAGTATGTTGCAAATTTAACAAACCTTTATGCTGGAGTAATTCTTTTGTGTGTGCCAGGAGCTCTACTAGAGGCTGTGCCCATGCATTGATATGGCATTGTGCAAATAACTGGCAATACAAAGACATGTAACAAAAATTGGAAAATTAGTAAAGAGCACACTCTGCTCTCAAGGAACTGGAAGTACAGTGAGGAGATAGAAATGAAAATAAGTGATTATAATTGCATAAGGTAATACGTCTAGTAGTGCTAAGCACAGAGTGCAATGGATTATAAAGAGATAAAATTCCTGAGCTGGGACACAAAAGATGGATTAAACATTGACAGGCAGATATATTTGTGGGGGCTTCAAGGGGGAGTTTGTCAAGTGCAGGGCATATCATATGTATGATTATTATTCAACATAAATTATTATCCAAGCTGTAAGCACATAATCTGACTATAGATCATTTGGTCATTTTAATAAGCACGAAGTATAATATAAAGAATTTAATCATGTCCCTTTTACATTTTTAACATGAATATTTAAAAAAATTAAAACACAATGTTACATACATGGAAACTTCCATGCAACAGAGGTGTTTCTGAGTTGGATTGGAATTAGGCTGATGCAGAGAGATTTCATCTTGTAATAACATCTATACAGTAGCAAGAGCAGACATCAGTTGATGCTAATGTTGATCATATTAGGCAGATATCTGACATCTATCTAGGTATCTGCTCATTCACTCTGGTAATCATAATTAGAGATTCTATATTGACCATCTGAGTGGCACAGACAATGCTGTTTGTGTCTGTGCAGGACATTGCCCTGAGAGCCTTCTCCCCTCTCTTTTCCCCTGCTCAGAAGGATCTAGAGAACACAGATCCTAATACAAGTTATCCCTTTCTTGTTCTGAACTACCTGCATATGCTCAGTACAATAATGGAACAAGGTTCAGATTTAACTTCACGAAATGAAAATCCAGCCTTTTCTGTTCAGTTGCCTTTGCCACAATATGAGCAAAAAGTTAAATCCAGTTTCAGCTGAATATATACATTTGAAAGATTCCATTAGAATCTGTTCCATGTAGAAACCGTAGAGCAGATCTCCACAGCCTGTTTGGGAAGCCCAGTGAGCATGTGTTCAAGGGGTGTCTGTGGCCACCCCCATCCATACACTGCCAGAGCTTTCCTAACCCAGAAGGACAGGGAAGAGCATGTAGGTCCATCTCAGGGACTAAAATGACTCAGGGATTTGAACTGAATGGAAATTTAGTAAATGGTGGAGAGTGACTGAATGAAATCTATACTCTTCCCATTCCCTATTGCAAGTAAGATCAGGAAGTTAGGGCTTTATAAAATCTATTATTTTCTAAGAATAGTGTTTGAAGTTGTCAGGAGGGTCCAGATGTGACTCCCAATTATTTATTGTCTAACTTACCTAATTCTTAACCAACAACCATTCACCATATTGAGAAATTTTTAGCATCCAAAGGGACACATTAGCTTGCTGCTCAGCAAGATGACAAGGAAAAAAAGCAAGCATTTTTACGCAAGTTGTTCATGTGTAGTATTTGACAAGAAACATTGAGTGCCTCTACGTGCTCATGCATCTATGTGACAGTGTGCAAAGAGATGGGGATACAAAGATGCGGAATAAATGATCTTTCATTCCTGTATGTCTTCTAGTGTCATAGTGAAGTAAAATATGGCATTGGGCCAGAGACAGGACGTTGGATGGGCACTTCAGAGCACACTGGGAGATACACTGGTTTAAGAAGACAACAGCACTGAAGAAAGTCAGCTTCATTAACTAAGCTGGGAGTTTGGAGGGAACTCGAATTGGGGCTGATTGTGGAACACATCAGTAGTAAAAATGATTACCCAACCACCAAACAAATCCAGAAAGACCTAAAATCAGATTGAATTGGGACAATTTACAAGTGGCATCAACAGAACTTGACAGTATGTGTTGCTAATCACACAGATACCATACACAGAAAGCTCCCTCAAAGGAACACATGGAATTGATTTCTTTTTATAAAAATAAAGGAGTACATTGTCCCCATCCAGTACATTCAGCCCAGGGGCTTGCCAAAGGACATGTGTATACTATCAATAGTTAACCCTAGATCACATTTTCTGTGAGTTCTATTCTGACTTCCTAATTTTACAGAGAAAAATGAAGAGGTAAAGTTAATAAAGAATTTACTTCTACTTTGCCTCCTTTACCAAAAGATAGGCCAAAAAGGGTCAAAAGGATTAATGGAGATACAAACAAGTGGCCTTTAAAAAGACTTTTTTTTTTTTTCTTTTTTTAGGCTGGGTGTGGTGGCTCACACCTGTAATCCCAGCACTTTGGGAGGCCAAGGCTGGCAGATCACTTGAGCTCAGGAGTTCGAGGCCTGCCTAGGCTACAAAGTGATACATTAAGGAAGGTTAAGGTTGGGAATTGATGGTTAGATTTAGTAATGTGGTGCTCACTAGTGGTCTTATATCCTGTATCCATAAAAAAATATGCCGAGCATGGTGGTGCATGCCTGTAGTCCCAGCTACCCAGGAGACTGAGGCAGGAGGATCACTTGAGCCCTGTAGGCAGAGGTTGCAGCAAGCCGAGATCACACCACTGCACTCCAGCCTGGGCAACAGAGCAAGACCCTGTCTCAAAAAATAAAGAAATAAGTAAAAGTAAAAAGACATATTTTCGATTTATTAAAGAAACTTTTTCTATATTCTCTTTATAAATTCACATATATCAATATACAAATAGCAAATAGTCACATTATAATTGATGATGTAAGCAGGGTCTGCCCATGACAAAATTCTCAAAGAGGTAGATATAGCCACAGTTTCCCAGTTGCCGCCTTACAGACCTAGAAAACTTGATACCCAGAAGGAGCATGTGGGCAGAATGAAACTGGGAAAAGGTTGATTTACTGTTGTCTAAGGATGGAGGACAGAATGGAAAATCTGTTTAGTAAACCATGAACAAGAAGACGGGTAGGCAAGGTTAGGATGAAAAGGGAGAATGTTCATTCTTTCACTTCTTTATTCTACATTAATTAGTCTCCTAATATATAGCAGGCACTATCCTAGGCACAGGAAACCTGAAGTCTGTGAATGGAGGGTTAGGTCAAGGGATTTAGGTTTTTTCCAGAGATGGTGCCCTCTTTTACTTGGTGCTTTGAGGGTTGTATAAGGATTTACTTCTTCTTTTTTTTTTTTTGAGACGGAGTCTCGCCCTGTCCCCAGGCTGGAGTTCAGTGGCACAATCTTGGCTCACTGCAAGCTCCGCCTCCCTGGTTCATGCCATTCACCTGCCTCAGCCTCCTGAGTAGCTGGGACTACAGGCGCCCGCCACCATGCCTAGATAATTTTTTGTATTTTTAGTAGAGACAGGGTTTCACCGGGTTAGCCAGGATGGTCTCGATCTTCTGACCTCGTGATCCACCCGTCTCAGCCTCCCAAAGTGCTGGGATTACAGGCGTGAGCCACCATGCCCGGCCAAGGATTTACTTCCTAAAGGACCTGGAACACACCAAACACAATTTCCCTCTCCTCAAAGACTGTTTCTCTAATATCTCAGAACTAATGTGACCCTGTGTCTTCTACTATAAAGACAATTAAAGCATCTGGTAAGTGTAATATTATTTGCTTTATAGAGTTTTATGATTGATATTATAGTTGAGAAAATAAAATCTGAGTTAATATAATATATTCCAAGTCTTAGAGCTGTGGGTTCTGTCTGATTTCAAAGCTTGTGCTCCATCCAGCACCCTACAAAGCCTTGAAGGTATCAGAAGCTTAATGAATTAATTACTTCCTTCTAGACATATTTGCAATATAAATAAATATCTAAAAAAGGCAATGCTTACTCAAAGGAATATATCTAAGTGGAAATTGTTAGGCACTGGGGTATGGAAGATACTTTTTCAGCAAGGGGAAGGGAGAGGAGAGAACATGAAATTATATAACTTAACAGTTATTACCAACACTATCTCTTGGCTCTTCTTTATAGTAACTCTACTAGAAAGAGTTGTCAAAACTTGCTGCTTCCAATTCTTCTCATACCTTCTCTTAAACATACTCTCTAGTCAGATTTCTGCCCCAAACCTCCAAAAAAGGTACTCTCGTTAAGACCGTTAGTGAGCACCACATTACTAAATCTAACCGTCAATTCCCAGCCTTAACCTTCCTTAACGTATCAGTGCCATTTAACTCAGTTTATCACTCCTGGTTTTTGAAAATTTTCTTTCATTGACATCTGAGGAGCCAGTCTTTCTTGATTCTCTTTCTACTCCCTGAACTATTCTTGTCAGTCGCCTTTGCTGAATCTTCTCCATTTCCCTAATTTTTAAGTATTTTAGCATTGCTGGGCTTAGTCTGTGAACCTTTCTTTATCTATACTCATCTAGTCTCATGTCTTTAAAGAGTGCTAAAAGCTGTCAATTCCTATGAATTTGGCTGGATACAGCAACAGTTAGTCATGTGATGGACATGTCACCTATAGGATGAGGCCTGAGCAGGTCCAGAAGGCACTCATGAGTTCTCTTGTGAGCTTCTCTGTCAAGTCAACACCTATGACCTCATGGGAGTTTCCTGACTGAAGAGGAAAAAATGAGCCTGGGTCATATGGAATGGATCAAGTTAGACAGGTTGGTGTGAATGAAATATGGACACCTGCTGTGTTGTAGCCCCTTTCAGGGATGAGCCTGAAAGTGTGGCAAGAGAGAATCCTCTCAGTGGAGAGCATTTTAGGTGGCATACCTGGCCACCTATTTTGTGTAAAAAGAGAAATGGCACTGTATTTTCCCCCGCTAGAGGTTCTCCTTTTTCCTCATGCATACGATGTTATTTCACATCTCCAGTCCTTTGTCAAAGGTGTTTCTTTAGATTGGATGATTCTTCCATCCCATCTTTCTGGAGCAATGTCCACTTTATTCTAGGCTGAGTTGAAATGTATCCTCTTCCAAACAGCTTCACGAGGCTCCTGCAAACTGAGTAATCCTTCCTCTGGCTGACACAATCTGGTGTTTACATCTCTGGTGTAGCACTCCTCACCTCAGTCTGTGCCAGTTCATCTCCTGCAGGAGGCTGTAGCCTTTCAAAGGACAAAGCCAAATAAGAGAACGATTGAACAAGTAAACAAATATTGAGATGTAACATGTAATTAGAAAATGAATGGACTGTGATTAAAACTTGGAGACCTATAAGACCACTATCCTTAACTACAAATTAATGAGGCACGGCTTTGCCATCCCTACAGGATGAGGGAAAAATATTTTGCTCACATTATCTTTCTTCATATGTGATAACTCGTCTTACTCTTTACAATGATGACATACACTGGGACTGTGCCAGTGATAATGGGGGGAAGTAGACAAATGCAAGGTAGAGCCAACAGAATTTACTGTCTGGATGAGGATAGTGGGAAAGAGGGAGAGAACCAGAATAACTTCTTTTTTTTTCAGATGCAACTGATAAAGTTTGTGTCTTTTGCTGAAATGGAAAAGATTGGGGGATGAATATGTTTCAGGTAGGCAGAAGTCAAAGATTCATTTTCTCAGCACAATTTCTTATCTTGAAATTGTTATAGACTCACAAGAGGTTGAAAAAATGGTACCACCTGTTTCATTTTGGAAAGTTAAATTTGAGAGTGTTGCATGACTTCTAAGTGTGAACATAAAAAAGGAATCAGGACGTCCAGATGGAAGCTCAGGGGTAAAATGAGCACCAGAGATAAAAGTTTGAGGTTAATATGAATGGCGGGGAAAGCCACGGGCCTGAAAGAGATCCCTGGGCAGACAGTGGAGCTAAACAAGAAAGAAGGCTGATGGCTGAGTCCTCAAGCAGTTCAACTTAAGAGTTTGAGTAGAACAGGAAGAGTCAGCAAAAAAAAAAAAAAAATCTGAGAAAGACAGTTCAGTGAGGTTGGAGGAAAACCAACAAAGGGAGGAAAATTTTATTTTGGAATTTCTTATAAATCTCTCAAACTCTTGAATTCAAATATATGTATTTACTTGAGGACCACAAAAGAGTGGAGAATTGGGACAAGCCTCCAGAAATTTATTTAGGTCTCCAAAGTTTCTGTGAATGACAAATTGGGGTTAAAACACCATATTTGGATGATTTAAGTATAAATGAGTAGAAACATATGGATTCTATTTCCTTCCAATTGTATATAAGTTTAACAATTAAGCACAAAAAGGTGGTTGGGGCAAAAGGCTTACTGCGGCTTTATTAAATCCAAAATATGGAAGCAGTGCTTAGAGAACTAGCAAAGCAAATGGCTTAGGTTGCCACGAGAAATTGAATATGGATTTTATTCTCTCTCTCCCTCCATCTTTCCAGGTTTCTCACTGTCTCTGTCCTTCTCTGTTACTGTTTTATGTCTGTCTCTCCTGATCTTCCTCCTCCATCCATCTCTGGGCTCAGGCTACCATCTGGGTGCTCATGGACATCTTGAAAGCACATTTCCCAGCTGTCTAAAAGCAATAGCCTGAGTCCTCTTCTGTTTGTTGAATTCCACCAATGATTTCCAATTTAAAGGAAGAAAAAAAAATCAGTAGCAGGTGTTGCAGCTCTTCAGGGTGAGTGTTGTTTATTATGGCTGTCCTCTAAAGAAATATAAGGGCTTATGCTACAGTGGATAATATATTGTTTCATATAATTTTGCCTTATGACCTTTTCTTTATTTCTCTGGCCTTTCTACTTTTACTTGGGTCCCCAACTTGCTCTTTGTTATATAAGTTTGATACAAAGGAATTAAAAGCCATTTTCCATTTGTTGTTAAGCACAGCTGAGGAATGTGCTCAGAACTTAGTTAAAAACACTGATGACAGAAATTACATAATAGTTTGGAATTGGGAGTAGGCTGTGGGCAAAGAGGTTTGCCTTGCCTAAGTGTTTTTGAAGAAGCAGTATCGGAGTTTGGGAGGAGAGGGTGTACTGAAGCAGAAGATAAAGGCAGAAGTCAGAGGATAGATTTGTGATTGCTATCTTTATTCAAAAGTGGAAGTCTCAGGTTGCTATAACATAATATCATAGACTGGGTAGCTTTAAAACAACAGAAATTTATTGCTCACAGTTCTGGAGGCTTGGAAGTCCAAGATCAAGGTGCCAGAAGACTCAGTGTCTGGTTCAGGCCCCTTTCCTGGTTCATAGATGGCACCTTTTAGCTGTGTCCTCATGTGGTGAAAAAAGCAAGGCCTCTTTTCAAAGGGCACTTATCTCATTCATGAGAGTGGAGTCCTCATGACCTGATCACCTCCCAAAGGCGCCACTTGCTAATACCATCCCACTGGGAATTAGGTTTTAACACATGAATTTGGGGGTGGGGTAGTAGCAGAAAAATTCAAATCATAGACCTCAGAGAAATACTATAAGCAGTTAGGGAAAGCCACAAAGGCTAGAAGTTTGAGCAGAGCAAAAGGGTAAATCCAAACATTGTCCCTGCCCTCCCTATGGCTTTGTGAGGATGGGAACAGTGGAGTGCTGGAGTCCAGAGTTTTTACCACAGCTCAGGGGAAAGGTAAAGGTTTTTTTTTTTTTTTTTTGGTAAATGTACACTTTAGTGAATTTCAATATTTTTATACAGTTTTCTAACAACAACCACAATTAAGATGTAGAACAGGCCCATCACTTCAAAAAGCTCCCTCCTCCCGCATTCAACATCTACCCTAGTTTTCAACCCAAGCAACCACTGATCTGCCCTTCTGCCACTGAAATTTGCTTTGTTATTTTTTAAAATTACATATAAATGAAATCATACAGTATGCATTCCTTTTTGTCTGGATTTCTAAATTCGCCATAATTATTTTAAGATTCACCATATTGTGGCATATAGTAATATTTTTGTTCCTTTTATTTGCTATGTAACTTCCATGCAATGGGGATATATCTGTTCATCAGTTGATGGACATATGGATTATTTTCAGGTTGGGATTATTAAGAATAATGCTGCTATCAACAAGTTTTATAAGTCTTTAGACTTTTTATTTCTCTTTGGTAAATACTTAAGAGGAGTAAGTAGATATTTGACTTTATATGATATTATCAAACTGTTTTATAAAATGGTTATGGTGTTTCACCCTTCCATTAGTAGTTCCATTTGTTCCTCATCTTCACCAACGCTTGCTATTTTCAGTCTCTGAAAATGTAACCATTCTAATAGGTGTATAATGGCATCTCATTGTGGTGGTTTTTCTTTTTTTGTTGTTGTTGTGGCAAAATCCATATAACATAAAACTTAACCGTTTTAGCTATTTTTAAGTGTGCAGTTGAATGGCATTAAGTACCCTCACAATGTTGTGCAACCACACCACGATCCATTTCCAGAATGTTTTCATTATCCCAGCAGAAACTCGTACCCATTAAAAAACAAACTCTTTGTTTCCTCATTCCCCAGATCCTGCTAACATATTCTACTTTCTGTCTCTATAAATTTGCCTATTCTACCCACCTTGGATAAGTGGAATCACACAATTTTGTTCTTTCATGTCTGTCTTATATCACTTAGCATAATATCTTCAAAATTAATCCATTCTGTAGTATGTATGTGAATTTTATTCATTTTTAAGGATTAATAATATTATCATATATTTTTTAGTTAGATAGATGATAGATAGATAGACAGATAGATAGATAGATAGATAGATAGATAGATAGATAGATAGGTAGATAGACAGATTTTGCTTTTCCATTCATCTGTCAATGGACATTTGGGATGCTTTCATTTTTTGGCTTTTGTGAATAATGCTGCTATGAACATTGGTGTATATGAATCTGAGTCTCTGCTGTCATTTATTGGTGTATATATGTAGGAGTTGAATTAATGGATCATATAGTGATTCTATTTAACTTTTTGGGGGACTACCAAGCTATTCGTTAGCAGCTGTGCCTTTTTGTACTTTCACACAAGCAATGCACACAGTTTTCAATTTCTCTATATCCTGACCAACACTAGTCATTTGTCTTTTTAAATCATAGCATTCTAATTATTTGGAAGTGGTATCCCACTATGGTTTTGATATGCATGTCCCTAACTACTAATGATGCTGAGCATCTTTTCTTCTGCTTATTAGTCACTTGTATTTATTTAGGGAAATGTCTATTCAAGTCCTTTGCCTACTTGTTAATTGAGTTTTTTTGTTGTTGATTTGTAGATGAGGGATTTTGATATTGTCCCATACTCATATGCCTTTTAGGACACAGTTAATAAATATATACTTAAGTACATATATTGTGTTTGAAACTGGCTAATACAGAGCTTCAAGTCTTAGAGTATCCATCTTTAAATTGCTTTCCAGATTTTTGAAGCTGATGGAGTTGAAATATGAGAAACTTAATCATTCAACCAGTTATTTGTTCTCTGTGATATCAATAAAAAATATTTTCCAAGGATGGTGACTAGGCTTAACTAGAAGACTGATCATTTATTTGGTATACTTCATCATTTAATAATTTATTTCTACTGTTTTATATTACTTACATATGTATTTTGTCATCTCTAATACAGTGAATTATACTTTTAAGTTCTTCATAATTACCTTCTATTCTGCTTTTTATTATCCTTTGATGAAACAAAAAGACATATGTGAACCTGATAATAATAAAATACATGTTATCTTTTCTCATGAGTGTTACTGAGAGAAACAAATTTCAATTTCTTATAAAAGTGGGTCTATAATTTAAGGACATGAGTTAGGTGTAATAGACATTTTCAATGCTCATATCCCTTACTGGTTTTACATATTAAATGGAACACAGTTTTAAAGGAAGTGTGATAATCTACCTACCCCAAAATATCTCCTCAAGACACCCAGATGTAAATGAAATAAAGCCATTTAAAATACATGATCCCTATTAAAATGTAAGTGTTCCTGGTAGAGATGTTATGGAATTAAAATCAGTTGTCTACATGTTAGTATTGACACCTTCATTTCATTATTTTATTCATCTCACTGAGTAGGTGATTGACTATAAATTGCTGCCAAAGACAAGGTGATAGTCTCTGGGTAGATTCTCACTTCCATGTGAATGCTTTCCTAAACAGAACCACCTGAGATCATGCCTGCTGATGGGGCTTCATGTGGGATTTCCTTTCCCATTCTCCTTTTCAAAATTTTGTTTCTTCCATTTCATAAAAACATGCTGCCCATCTAGCCTGAATCTATGGGGCATGTATTAGTCCGTTCACATGCTGCTAATAAAGACATACCTGAGACTGGATAATTTATAAAGGAAAGAGGTTTAATGGATTCATAGTTCAGCATTGCTGGGGAGACCTCAGGAAACTTATAATCATGGCAGAAGGAGAAGCAAACATGTCCTTCTTTACATGGTGGCAGCAAGAAGAAGTGCCAAGCAAAAGGGGAAAACCATCAGATACGTGAGAACTCTCACTATCACAAGAACAGCACAAGGGTGATGACGCACATGATTCAATTACCTCCTACTGGTCCCTCCCATGACACGTGGGGATTATGGGAACTACAATTCAAGATGAGATTTGGGTGGGAACACAGCCAAACCATATGAGGGCACTAAAGGACAATTCAAAAATACAGGCATCAGCAAAGCCTTTTTTTAGTGAAAGCACCATAACTCACAGTAAGGTCTTTGTCTTTATCTCAGACATATTTCTGTTAATTGAGAAAATGATGGTAGAGATGACCTTTGTCAATATACTTCTGAATTTAAATATATTGCACAGTGGAATACTTGGAATCATAACATCTTCTTCCATTTCTTGAATAATCTAGAAGATTATCTTCCTTCCTTCCCTCTTTCCTGCCTTGCTTCCTGCCTACCTTCCTGCCTTCCTTCCTGTCTTCCTTCCTGCTTTCCTGCCTTCCTGATGGAATATACGCTATTTATTCAAAAAAATTCTGTGACTCCAGAAAGATGGATATCCTATTTTTACTATTAATAAAAAGAATTTGATGCATATTCTCATTGACCTGAGTCTGTCTTGTTTGTGTAGTCTGAGTGATTTCAAGGAGGGTGAAAAGTTTCATGTTTGGATACATATGATGTCTGCAAGTAAAGGTTCCATAAATTGAAGTAAGACAGTGTTTAGTATTTTATTGAACATTTATTAAATTGCATAGGAGAAATATTTTCATTAACTTTTAAAATTACTTTAAAAAATAACTTGAGTAACTAAAAGATGATTTGGTAATGTAAATTTATCTTCACTGTTGTTTTTTGGTTGGAAGTGCTCTTCTGCTGTCATTCATCAGTTATTTCCCTGCTCATTAATTCATTCCTACTTTTTACTTACTAGAGTTATATTAATAGGACTATATAGTGAATTACACCCCAAATAATGTACTTCATTACAATAATTTAATGCTTCTTTTATGTCCCACAATTACTAGTTGTTCAATGTCTTCTTTTCCTTTGTCTCTTAATTCTATAAAGTAAATTATATTGCATTATTAAAAGCAGAATATCGACTTTTATTTTGGTATAGGGAAGAATAGCATTCTTTTCCACATTTCCTAGATATTCTGAAAACAATATGCAAGAAGCTCAAGCAACAACTTCATTTTATTACAATTATTTTCTTCCTCTATGTTGATATCTATTCTAATTCATCAAATGCACGTTTGCAAATGCAGTTATTTTTGACCAAGATGTTATCAGTCTACCTCTGGATTGATATTTAATGTACTTTGAAACTATCTTGAAAATTGAAGTTTGGTAAATGGCCAAAGTGTTTCCCAGGATGTCTATACCATTCTCACTGGCAGTGTATGAGCTATTCAGTTTCTCTTCATCCTCACCAGCATTTTGTATTATTACTACTTCTAATTTTAGCCATTATGATGGGTAAAATTTGTGGTTTAATTTGCATTTTCTTGGTAGCTAATGATTTTGGTTTTCCTTACGTGTACCCATTTGCCATTTCTAAATCCTCATTAGTGAAATATCTGTTCATTTTCTTTCATGTTTTCAAAGACTTTTGGGTTTTCTGACTATTTATTTTGGAAGTTTATTCTATAGTCTAGACCTTACTCTTTGGCAAATATGTAGTTTGCAAATATTTTATCCCTGCCTGGAATTTGTCTTTTCATACTCTTAAGAGAGACTCTGAAGACCTAGCACAGTGGTATATACCTGTAATCCCAACTGCTCAGGAAGCTAAGTTGGTATATTTTGAGCCAGGAGTTCAGGGCTGCAGTGCACTATGATTGTGTCTGTGAATAGCCACTGCACTCCAGACTGTGCAACATAGTGAGACACCATCTCTAAAAAATAAATATTATAAAGGGTCTTTCACTAAGCAAAAGTCCAAATTTTTATGAAGTCCAATTTATTATTTTTTTCATCTAATGCTTTGGTATCAAGTCTAAGAATCTATACATACCCCTAGATTTTATTCTATGTTTATTTCTCTAAATCTTTTATGGTTTAACATTTTACATTTAAATCCATGATCCATTTCAACTTCATTTTTATATGTGAGGTTTAGTTTGAGAATTTTTGTTTGCTTGTTTTTTTTTAGAGTTTTTTTTTTTTAATTTCAATTTTAAATTATTTTCTATTTTCTATTTTTTTTAAAATTGTTATACTTTAAGTTCTAGGGTACATGTGCATAACGTGCAGGTTTGTTAAATATGTATACTTGTGCCATGTTGGTGTGCTGCACCCATCAATTCGTCAGCACCCATCAACTCGTCATTTACATCAGGTATAACTCCCAATGCAATCCCTCCCCCCTCCCCCCTCCCCATAATATGCTCTGGTGTGTGATGTTCCCCTTCCCAAGTCCAAGTGATCTCATTGTTCAGTTCCTACCTATGAGTGAGAACATGAGGTGTTTGTTTTTCTGTTCTTGTGATAGTTTGCTGAGAATGATGGTTTCCAGATGCATCCATGTCCTTACAAAGGACACAAACTCATCCTTTTTTATGGCTGCATAGTATTCCATGGCATATATGTGCCACATTTTCTTAATCCAGTCTGTCACCGATGGACATTTGGGTTGATTCCAAGTCTTTGCTATTGTGAATAGTGCCGCAATGAACATACGTGTGCATGTGTCTTTATAGCAGCATGATTTATAATCCTTTGGGTATATACCCAGTTGTTTGCTTGTTTTTTAACCTATAGATATCTAATTGCTCCATCACCATTTATACCACTTGTTAAAACATTTATCCCTTCCTCCATTGCAGTGCTTTTGCACTTTTGTCAAAAAACAATTAGGAATATTGTTGGTCTATTTCTGAGTTTTCTGTCCTGTTCTATTGATGAATGTGTCTATCGTTCTGCCAGTATCATAGTATCTTAATTACTGTAGCTATAAAATAGTCCTTTATATTGTAAAGAGTATATTTATATATACTTCATTCTTCTTTTTCAAGATTGTTTTAGCTAGTCTAAGGACTGTGCCTTTTCACATAAATTCAAAACAAGTTTGACAATGACTACATAAAGCTTGCTGAGATTTTGGTAGGAATTATATTAAACCTATATATCAATTTGGGTAGAATTGACATATTCACTACATTGAGGCTTCCAAAGCATGAACACAGTACCGTAGTCCCCCCTTATTCATGATTCCAGTTACATGCAGTCAACCATAACCTCGAAATAGGTGAGTACAAAACAAAAAGTTGGGTTTTTTTTGTTGTTGTTGTTGCTGTTTTTGTTTTTGTTTTTCTTGAGATGGAGTCTCGCCCTGTCGCCTAGGCTGGAGTGCAATGGTGCAATCTCGGCTCACTGAAAGCTCCGCCTCCCGGGTTCACACCATTCTCCTGCCTCAGCCTCCCGAGTAGCTGGGACTATAGGCTCCTGCCACCACTCCCGGCTAATTTTTTTTTTTTTTTGTATTTTTTAGTAGAAACAGGGTTTCACCATGTTAGCCAGGATAGTCTTGAGCTCCTGACCTCGTGATCTGTCCGTCTCGGCCTCCCAAAGTGCTGGGATTACAGGCGTGAGCGCGCCAGGCCTACAAAAAGATATTTTAAGAGAGAGAAATCACATTTACATGACTATGTAATTAAAGTACATTGTTAAAATTGTTCTGTTTGATTATTGTTGTTAATCTCTTATTGTGATGCTTTATAAATTAAACTTTATCATAGGTATGTATATATAGGAAAAATCTTAGTGCATACAGGGTTCGGTACTATGGCAGTATTAGGCATCTACTAGGGGGCTTAGAACTTACTCCCCACAGGTAAGAGGGGTAGGGGAATATGTGTCATCTTTGGTGAAGTTATCTGCTTATTTGTTCATTTTTAATTAGGTTGATTCCTTATTATTGGATTTTGAGAGTTTGTTATGTAATCTGGATTCAAAGTTCTCTGTTTTGTATGAAATTTAATAATATTTCTCTCTAGTCCATGGCTTGTCTTTTTATTCTCTTGACAGTGATCTAGCAGAGCAAAAATTTGTAATTTTGATCAAATCCCATTTTACTTTATGGTTCATGTTTCTGCTGCCATTTCTAACTTTTTGCCCAACTCAGATTATGCAGAATTTCTCTTATGTTTTCTTCTAAGCATTGTATAGTTTTGTGAAGAATGTATTGACTCTGGATGAGCAAATAAAATGAGTTACTTGATAATACAGTTCCTTCTTGGTGATGTAGTTTGCCCTACTGATATTGGAGAGTTATAGGAGCCTTATGGACAGTACTGCATGCCTGTGAATGTCTTTTGCATCACATATAGGCAGAAGCACAGCCTGTTATCCACCATTTAAAATAGTCTGATAATCAAGTTTTTTAAAATGTGTGTTAGATTCATTTGGTAACAGCACTTGATCTGATTTAATGTGAGACTACTTGTAGTTTTTATTTATCCCTCTTAATGTGACCACCACACACGCTGTAGAACTCTTCATGTGTTGAATTAGGAGTCCTACTCCAGTCCCTGATCAGAATATTCCAAAATATTCAGTGTATAGACTGTATTACATATCTACCCTCTAAAAAAATTTTGAATTCTAAAACACATCTGCTTACAAGGGTTTTAGATAGAGGACCGTGCATCTGAAATTTAAATGGTTTTTGTGATACGATAGTTCTCGTCGGTGCTACAGGGAACCTCTTCTTCAGGCATCCCCTAATCCTGGTCAGAGTTCTCACTAATTTGATTGAGGATGGAAAGAGGGGTCACTACATTTACTGCATCATTCAACCCAAAATATTATGTTTCTCTTACATCTAAGGAGATTTATTGATATCTTTTTCCATTCTTCTTTCTTGTCATAAAAATACTGACCAGTCAACCCTTAAATATCAGAGAAGGCCTCCGAGTTCATATTATGGTTTGTGTGCCGGGACATGTGTGAGTTAGAGGCAGGATGGGAGATCTGGGTTAGGCATGACTACTGCAGTTTCAAGCATCTACTGTGGATCTTGGATGTCTCCCTTGTGAATAAGGGGGGACTTCTGTATGTCTTCCATTCATTTAGCTCATTAATTTCTTTCGTTAGCTCTTTGTAATTTTTAGCATATAGATCTTACAATTTTTTATGTTTATACCTAAGTAACTCCATTTTCTTTGGGGCAGTTGTAAGAGATATCATTTTAAATTTTGGTTTCTACGTGGTTCTTGTTAATTTATAGAAATGCAATTGATTTTTACAGGTTGATCTTTTATCCAAGGACCTTGCTGAACTCACTCACTAGTTTTAGAAGTTCTTTTTTTTTTTTTTTTTTTTTTGTACATTTCTGAATACTTTCTACATAAACAATGGTAACATCTGCTAATAGGGACTTTTATTTCTTCATTTACTATTTGTATACTTTTAATTTCTTCTGTCATTTTTATTTTTTTATTGCAGTATCTATACTTCCGAGTATTATGATGAATAAAAGCA
Source organism: Piliocolobus tephrosceles (assembly GCF_002776525.5). Taxonomy (NCBI): domain Eukaryota; kingdom Metazoa; phylum Chordata; class Mammalia; order Primates; family Cercopithecidae; genus Piliocolobus; species Piliocolobus tephrosceles. The sequence continues at coordinate 78,315,754 of NC_045434.1, forward strand.
GTGAGAGTAGACATCCTTGCCTTATTCCCTATTTTAGGGGAAATACATTCAGTCTTTTACCATTAAGTATGATGTTAAATCTAAGATTTTTACACATTTTTACAAATGCTGTCTATCAAATTAAGCTAATTTTCCTTTATTCCTGTTTTTTCAATCATGAATGAGTATTGGATTTTGTCAAATGCCTTTTCTTTGTCAATTGATACGATTATTTGACTTTTCTTCCTTAGCCTATTGATATGGTAGATTATTTTGTTTGATATTTGAATATTAAATTAGACTATCATATCTGGAATCAATCCTACTTGGTCATAGTGTGTGGATATTTAAGCATCTCTATTGAGATATAATTTCATGACGTAAGATTTAAAATGTAAAGTGTATAATACAATGGATTTTAGTATGTTCACAGAATTGTCCAACAGTCACCATAATCTAAGTTTCAAACGTTTTCATCATCCTCCAAAGAAACCCTGTAGACATGAGTAGTCACTCCCTGGTATAGCTGGAATGTTTGTATCCCCTCCAAAATTCATACTGATACTTAATCCCCAATGTCTCAGTATGAGGAGGTGGGGCCTTTAGAAGGTAATTAGACCATGAGGTCTCCACCCTCATGGATGAGATTAATGTCCTGATGAAAGGACTGGAAGGGACTAGCTAGGCCCTTTTTACCCTTTAGCCTTCTATTATGTCAGGACACAGCATTTGTCCCCTTTGGAGGCTGCAGCAAGAAAGTGCTATTTTGAAAGCCAGAGAACAGCCCTCACCAGACATCAAATCTGCTGGTACCTTGATCCTGGATGTCCCAGCCTCCAGAACTGTGAGAAACAAGTTTATATTATTTATAAATTACCTACTCTGGGATATTTTGTTATAGCAGCATTAATGGACTGAGACAATCCCCATTCTCTATCAGTCCCCAGTTTAGGCCCCACTAATCTAGTGCTAAGTAAAAGCAGCCAGTTTTGAAAGACCATATATTTACCCCATGTGCTCTCTGCCTCCTTAGAATATGGGAATACTTGCTTGTAAGTTTTCTTGGGCTCTGACTTCCCTTTCTTTGGTTGATGTTACATCTTTTTTGGAAATTTGGGGATGATTGTTCCATTTGTGCTGGCAATGGCTTTTAGCCTGTGTGGGAGTTTTCTCCATTCATTAGGAGTTTTCCTATTGGTTAGTATTATTTTTATATATATGGAATTTTAAAATTCTAAACCTCATAATGATTATTTCCCTCCTGAGGCTTCACCTGACTGTATGTTCAAAAGTTATGAGTCCTCCATTTATATTTATCTGAAGCAGTGGGCCTTCTGTACAAACGATTCCTCACAGTTACAATAGCTAAATTAATTCCTTTGATATATCAAAACGAGGTTTTCTCCTAAGTTTGCAGATCTTAATTGTAAAACAAAACAACCAGATTAGGATGCATATTTTAATTGGCATCCAAACACATTCAGGGGTCTAAATTTGCATTCAGGATGCATATTTTAGGCATCCAAACACATTCAGGGGTCTAAAATTGCCTTTCTTCAAAACACAGCCTCTAAACTCACAAAGGCTAATAAAAAATTGAAAGAGAAAAAAAAAAAGTCCTCCAGGCTAAGATTTTTTCCCTTTGATTTTTTTTTTTTTTTTTTTTTTTTTGAGACAGGGTCTTTATCATGCATGCTGGAGTGCAGTGGTGTAATCACAGCTCACTGCAGCCTTGACCTCCTAGCTCAAGAGATCCTCCTACCTCAGCCTCCCCCAAGTAACTGGAACTACAGGTGCGTGGCTGGCAAATTTTTAAATTTTTTTGTAGAGATGAGGTCTCACTATGTTGCCTAGACTGATCTCCAACTCCTGGGCTCAAGTGATCCCCTCGCCTCAGCGCTCCAAAGTGTTGAGATTACAGTTGTGAGCCAGTATGTCCGGCCATCTTCCCCTGACTCTTTTTCCCCGATTCCTTCTCCTCCCCTGTCTCTATATTCTATAATTGCTAAACTTCTGTTCTACTCTTCGGCCTCCAAAGCTTCCTTTAATTCCCCTGTTTCCACTAAACCTGTTCAAATTCACCCATTCAAGTTCTGTCCAAATAATTAGGGTACACTCTTACACACTTCCTATATACCCTGGACAAAAGCTGAACTTAGGACTATAGCTAAAAAGTTCCTCAAGGTTACTAAGGATTCTCATAGACTTGCTTTCAAATTTTCATCTAAAATTATAAACCTGGTTTCTCTAACTTTTAACAATTAACACATATGCTTACTGATGAAGATCGGGCATAATATGGGATGGCAAAAGCAGGCTGAAACAACCCTAGAATAAACCTCCAATGGAATATGTTTTTTGATTGGGAAGAACCCCAAGAAAGGGCTAGTGCTTTTTACCAAGCCATTCCTTTAACATTCCCTAAACCAGTAGACTGGGGATTCAAGCCTGTACCTAAAAGGAAGGTGAGATAGTACATGATTATTACAATAAACTTGAAATCATTTCCAAACAAATTTTGTACTACCATTAGATGCTGAATCTACCAAAATCACTTTCAATTCTGTTTCTACATGGCTTAGATGAAAAATTTGCAATTCTAGTTAAACTGAGTCAACTTAATTCGGAAATAATGTCCACCTCCAATTCAGTTAACCTGGCCAGCTAATCAGCCTGAACAATTTTGAAGACCAATAAAGCAAGAGCAAAGAAAATATTGACACTGTAGCATCAACAACTTTCTCCCTACTATAATAAAATGTGCCAGTTTAATGCCGTATAACCAAATCTTAAAAGAATCTGATACTACTACAAAAAATCTAGACATTGGGAAAAAGTTGTATACAATTAAAACATGCTAAATGATCTCTTAATAAACTGTCCTCTTTATTTCTTATGGACCAAGGGTGCTCCAAGGAAACATAGGGGATCTTTCTCATCTCGCTTCTTAATCATTTGGGTGAAACTTCCCTAAAGATTGGAAAGTAGAGTCTCACTGTGCTTGTCAAAACTGGAGGAACTTATTCTGTGCTTTGCCCCACCAGCCTCAAGCTACCCCTTCCTTGGAGTACTGAAAAAATGAAAATGGTGGAAATTTCTAGTATACTTTTAACCATTTACAAATTTTTACTTTTGCTTTTTAAATTAAGTCTTCTCTGGGATAGATATTCTTTTTTATTAGTTTTGTCGGCCCTACTTCACTCACTTGGAAAGGACTTCTTAGAAAAATGTCATGCTGCCTTTCTTTTTCCCAAATAGGGGAGATAGTTCTTAAAATTAACTCAACCCCTGCTTTGACAAACAACGGTGAGAATTCTTCAATACCTTTGACCATTTTTACTTTTAACTTAAACAACAAAAACGCTGAGAGTTCAGTTCTTTTTAAAAGAGATTCCCGAGGAACTTTGAGCTAAATCCACATCAGACATTGGATGAATTCACTCAACTCCTATGATAAAAATTTAAATTGACTAAAAGAAGTCCCTTTCTAATATCACACAATGTTCCCTAAACCCTGAAGTTCTTATAAGAATTAAACAAATTTTAAAATAACATAAAGCAAATAATCTTATAGTGTCTTGCAGTAGCCTTTGTAATAAGTCTAACCTTTCTGTAAAAGAAAACCTCATTGAACGAGGATGGGGATTTATACAAGATCTAAGAGCCATTAGCATTGTCATTATTTGACACTTTGTCATTCCAAATCCTCATACCCTCTTTCTGACTTCCATCCTGTAGAGGGTAAATTTTTAACAGGGATGGATATTTGTACTGATTTATTAAGCATTCTTGTGAATCCTGAGAGTCAATTCTTATTTACCTTCATGTGGGAAGACAATAATATACCTGGACAGGAATGCTTTAAGGGTATACTGAAAACCCCTCTTACTTTTCACAGATACCAAAGGCAGATTTAACAGATATGTCTTTCCTCCAAGGATCGACTCTATTGCAGTATGTTGATGACCTCCTTCTTTGTTCCTCTTCTAAAAATCTTGTGAGCTTGAAGTGTGCACCTCCTTAAACTTCTAGCAGATAAAAACCACAACTTTTCCAGAGCCAAGTTCTAATTTACCCAGGCCTGTGTCAAATATTTAGCACACAGTATCAAACCAAGAACTTTTCTTGGAACCATACATACTTAAAGGCATTTTAAACTTTTTTCAACCTCCTATGAAGAGACAATTATGAGGGTTTGGGGGCCTGGCAGAGTACTTTCAAAACTGAATACTTAATTTTCTTTTGATAGCTCAACCATAGTATGTCCTTTTGGAATTTAATAAACCAGATCCTCTGGACTGAAGACAGAATGCCCATATAGCCTTCTATCAATTAAATGAATAACTTCTAGGTACCCTTGCCTTATGGCACCCCAATTTTCAACTCCCCTTCATCCTTTTTGTGTTGAAAGAGAAGGAAATGTGCTGGGGGTCTTTACCCAAAAACATGGAGATTGACACAGACCTTTTGGCTACTGTAGCCAGCAATTAGATTCGGTAGATAAGGGACTCCATCCCTGCATGAGAGCTGTATCAGCTACTGTGACTTTGACTAAATCTACGGAAGAGACAGACATGAGTTGTCTTCTCTCTATCTATATTCCTCATGTTACAGAAGGTTTATTCAACTATCATCACACTCAACATTTTGTTTTGTAAGCAGAGTCATTTATGAAATCTTGCTGGTGACTTCTCTTATTATTTTGCCCACTGCAATAGTCTTAATCCAGCAACTATCCTTCCTCTATTTGATGATGAGACACCTCATGACTATCTAAATCTAACTGACCAGTTACTAAAACCTACAGATGATTTACAAGAAATTCCTATACCAAATGCGAAGTTTCATCTACTAATGGGTCACGTATGACAGAAAATATTACGCTGAATATGCTATTGCCACCCTTTTGGAAGTAGTTGAAGCAGTTCCACTACCAATGGCTACTTTGGTTCAACAGCAGAACTTTATGACTTAACCAGGTCTTGTATTCTGGTGAAAGGTGAAATTGCAGATATTTACACCAATAGCTTTTATGCCTTCAGGTTGTTGATGATTTTGATATGCTTTGGAAATAAATAGGATTTTAACCTCCAGGGGAAATCAAATTGAAAAATAAACGTTTGTCAATAATTTATTCAATTCAACTTCTCTCTGCCTTCACCATAATCAAAATTTCTGGGCACTCAAAATTGGAATCTGATGAGGCTAAGAAAACAACTTGACTGATCACAAAGAAGAAGTAGCTGTCTTGAGCTTTTTCTCATCTGCTTATTGTCCACATGTATGTCTTCTTCTGAAAAATGTTTATATCCTTTGCCCACTTTTTAATAGCGTTGTTTGTTTGTTTCTTATATATTTGTTGAAGTTCCAAATAGGAAGAGAGGAAGTCAAACTATCCCTATTTGCAGATGACACAATTCTATGTTTAGAAAACCTCATAGTCTTGGCCCCAAAGCTCCTTAAGCTGATAAACAACTTCAGCAAAGTTTCAGGATATAAAATTAGTGTACAAACATTACTAGCTTTCCTATAAACCAATAGCAGTGAAGCCAAGAGCCAAATCGAGAACAAAATTCCATTCACAATTGCCACAAAAAGGAGAAAATACCTAGGAATGCAGCTAACCAGGGAGGTGAAATATCTCTACAATGAGAATTACAAAGCACTGCTCAAGGAAATCAGAGATAACACAAATGGAAAAACATTTCATGCTCATGCATAGAAAGACTCAGTATCATCAAAACAGTGACACTGCCCAAAGCAATTTACAGATTCAATGCTAATCTTACCAAACTAACAATGACATTCTTCACAGAACTAAAACCAAAAAAATTATTTTAAAATTCACATTATGAAACCCAAAAAGAGCCCGAATAGCCAAGGCAATCCTAAGCAAAAAGAACGAAGCAGGAGGCATCATGCTACCCAACTGCAAACTATACTACAGGGCTATAATAATTAAAATGACATGGTACTAGTACAAAAACAGACACATAGACCAATGGAACAGAATAGACAGCTCAGAAATAAGGCTGCACACCTACAACCATCTGATCTTCCACAACATTGACAAAAACAAGCAATGTGGAAAGAACTTTCTATTTAATAAATGAAGTTCTTTCCTGGGATAACTGGCTTGCCATATGCAAGATTGAAACTCAATTCCTTCCTTATACCATATACAAAAATAAACTTGAGATGAATTTAAGAATTAAATGTAAAACCTGAAACCACAAAATCCCTGGAAGACAACCTAAGACATACCATTCTGAACATAGAAACTGGCAAAGATTTCATGATGAGTGTCAACGAAAAGAGTCAAACTCTGTAAAATATTTGAAGGAATTTATTCCGAGTCAAATATGAGTGACTATGGCCATGACACAGCCCTCAGAAGGTCCTGAGAACATGTACCCAAGAGTGATCAGGGTACAGCTCGGTTTTATATATTTTAGGGAAGCATGAGACATCAAATATATTTAAGATATACATTGGTTTGGCTCAGAAAGGTGGGACAACTCAAAGTAGGGGGTGAGGGGGAGTGGGGTGGGGAGCTTCCAGGCTAAAGGTAAATTTAAACATTTTCTGGTTGACAATTGGTTGAATTTGTCTAAAGACCTGTGTTTGATAGAAAGGAAATGTTCAGGTTAAGATAAAAGATTATGGAGACCAAGTTTCTTTTGGAAACTTAAAGTGGCTGCTCTTAGACACAACAGATGACAAATGTTTCTTATTCAGATCTTTAAAAGGTGCCACACTTTTAGTTAATCTCTTCAGGATTGGGAGGTCCTGGAAGAAAAAGATCTAGCTATGTTAATAGAGATTCTTTACAGATGGAGATTTTCCCCCACAAAGGACAGCTTTGCAGGGCCATTTCAAGATATGGCAGAGAAACATGTTTTGGGGAATAATATTTGTATTTTCTTTCTTGTCACATAATGCTCTGCCAGAGTCAGATTGGAAAATAAGTCACAATACGTAGGGTTAAATAAAATCCATCTGATGAGAATTTATGGTTTGTAGGGCATGACTCCCCAGACCCCTTAGATAGGAATCTGGGCAAGATAAAAAACATCAGAGCTTAGTCCTCATGAAGATGCGAGCAATTGAAACAAAAGAAAAAATTGACAAATGGAATATAATCAAACTTAGCAAATAACAATCAACAGAGTAAACAGACAACCTACAGAGTGGGAGAAAATATTTGTAAACTATGCATCTGACAAAGGTCTGGTACCTAGCATTTAGCTTTCTCTGCATTTGATATTCAATTGATTAAAAGAGACATTCTCCAGTATTGTAAAGGAATTAATTCAGGCTGTAGGCAAAATCATACCTTAGTAGAATAATCTTTCCGCACTGTTCTCCCAGGAGATGAAGACATCATTAAACATCAGTCTTCAGCCACATGATGTCTATTGAAAGAGGCATTTATAAAATAATTTCTATCTTGATGAAAAGGTTTATATCATGTATTCTTTATCAACCCCTATGCTGCCAAACTAATAGGTGTTGACTCTTCATGTTTCTTATTTAAGGAAAGCTCCTATTTTTTTCTGGAATTTAGAAACACTCGAAGACTAAAAGCTAAAACTGACCCTGAAGTGAAGCAAATGATAGCTGAAGTTGACTTCTCACACAAGACATCTGGACTAGGCCAGTATACGATTAAGATCCCCGACATACTTGGTCTCTTACATGTTGCTTTCATTATAGTCTTGGTTTACGTCTTCTACTTGCACAACAGAGTTTTCTTGAATTATATCTCAGCTGAGCAAGGAAGTGTTTACACTGTAGTCAATGCCTCCTGTTACACTTGGATAAATACTTTTCAAAATTAGAGACCAAGTTGGAAAAATCCACACATGTGCTAATTATCTAAATAGAGTGCTTTTTGCTAAAATGCTGTTTTTAAAAATCTCTTTAGCTGACCACCCTCTGAAGTCAAAATGTTGCTATAATGAAGTCTTCAACTTTTATTATTCACTATAAGGATTATTATTGCTCTTGTAATATGTAAGATATGTCTGTAACTCCTTATCCAAGTGTACTTAGAAATAAAAGTTTTACCAAAGTTACAGTTGCTTAGAAGCCCAATATGATCAGTCAAGCCCATGATTTAGAAAAGACATCCAATCTGACAATCTTTTCAGGACCTAAGCAGGCTTAAGAAATCCCCTTGCAAAACTTCTGTGTTACCCAAATACAGCTCAGTCTAGCCTTACAATCTTTTAGACCTTGAGATCCCCTAGTGGGGGACATGAATCCCTGGGACAGATCCATCCCAGTGATGAGGGAAAGATTAGACTTGCTAATTAATCTGCTTTCTGGAGAAAGATCTTAGTCAATAGGGGGAAATGTAAAAGAAAATGAAATAACTAAGACCAAGCTTTCTAAAGTGGAATCAGGAGATTGTGAAAGGATTACACTCACACCTGCTAAACATCAAACCACAGAATTTCCAACAGACTTGGATAAACAACTGAAGTCAGTATTCCCAGGCCTTCAATATCTCTCAGCTGGAAATATTCTAATTAATTAACCCATCAAAATGGATTTGTGATTTAGAATTTCTAACCATCAAATGAACCGCCTCCAAAAATAATTTTTTTGTGTGTGAAAATTCTCTATTAAAAAATGCTCCCGTGCTTGCCTATGGGACACTACTTAGGGCTGCCCTGATTCAGTGCACCCAAATTGCAGTTCTTTGTTTGCCAAATAAATGCTGTTTCTTTTGACCTTTTGTCAATCATTTTTTAGTTAACATATCTCTATCTTCCTTTCTGTCTCCCTCTCTCCATCTCTGTCATCAATTTTGCCAGAGATTTGTCCTTTTTATTGATCTTTTTAAAAAGTAAGTTTTTGCTTCATTGATTTCCCCTGTTTTTCTATTTTAAATTTAAAATTAATTTCTATTATCTTTATTCTTTTTGCTTGCTTTTGATTTATTTTGGTGACCTGTTTTTTCAATTTTTTGAGAATGGCACTTAAGTTATTATTTTGAGATTTTATCTTAAATTTGGAGATTTTCCTGCTGTCTTTCTCTTACTAGCATTTAGTTTTATTCCATTATGTTCTGAGAAAATATTTCAAATGGTTTCAATTCTTTAAAAATATCTGTGGTTCATGTGATGGCCCAGGATATGGCTTATCTTTGTGAACATATAATAGTCACTTGGAAAAAAAAGATGTATTCTGCTGGTATTAGGGTTCATATATGTGAATTAGATCCTGTTGCTTGATTGCACTGTTAAAATCTTTTATATCCTTATTGATTTTTTTCTCCAGTAGTTCTATCAGTTGCTGAGAGGTGAATTTTGAAGTCCCCAATTATAAGTATGGATTGGTGTCTTTCTCCTTTCAGCTTTGTCAGAATCTGCTTTATGTATTTTGACATTTCATTGTTTGATGCATACGCACTTGGATTGTTTTTTTCTTCCTGAAGAATTGATTCTTTTATTATTACACAATGTTCCTCTGTGTTTCTCGTGCTCTTTTTTTCTGAAGTAAACTTTATCATATTTTGATATTAATGAGGCAATTCCTGCTTTTGTATGATTAATATTTGTTTAGTTTAAAAAAAAATTTTTACGTTCAATCTATTTTGTTAAATTTGAAGTCAGTTTCTTGTAAACAGCATATAATTGGGTCCTTTATTTCAATTCACTTAGCCAAGCTCTGTCTTTTAATTGATCTATTTAAACTATCTACATTTAAGGTAGTTATTGATATGTCAGATTTTAGCCTGTCACTTTATTATTTGTTTTCTCTTTGTTTCCACTATTTCTTGCTCTTCTGTTTATCTTTTCTTGCCTTCTCATGGACTACTTGAATATTTCCCAGGATTTCATATTAATTTCTTTAGTATTTTTATGTGTTTCTTTTTCTATAGTTTTCTTAGTGCTATATTTATTATGGTATCCATATACAACTTCTCAGTCGACTGATATCAGCTTTTTTTTACTTTAAATAAAGTTTGGAACTTACTTTCATTTATGTTCCTTTATATTATCACTTTAAAATGTGATTGCCTTGAATATCAGGTGGTACATTTTTTGTTTCAATCAAGTATGCTTTATGCAATTTCATGGTATGTACTCATATTTCTGCTCTTTTCATTGTTTTTCACTCATGACTCACCAAGATTCCTTCTTTCTGTTAGAAGAAAAACTTTCTTTAGCCATTATTTAAAGGTAGGTCAGCTAGTGACAAACTCTTTTAGTTTTCCTTCTCCTGAAAATGTCTTTATTGCCCCTTCAGTCCTGCAAGATAGTTTCTCTAAACAGAGAATTTGTGGTTGACAGTTCTTTTCTTTCATCACTTGGAAAATGTTCCACTTTTTTTGGCTTCTGTGGTTTCAGAGAAGAAATTTGTTGTTGTTGAACTGTTTCCTCCCTCTAGGTAACACACCATTCCTTTCCAAATGATCTCAATACTTTTCTCTTGGCATTTACTTTCCAGGACTTTAATTATGATGTCTCTGGGTATGACTTTCTTTGGGTTTATCCTATTTTGAATTTGTTCAGATTCTTACATTTATGTCTTTCACCAAATTTGGCAAGTTTTCAGACACTATTTCTTCAAATACTCTTTCTGCCCATTCTCTTTCTCTTCACCTTCTGGGATATCCACTGTTGAAACTTTGTTATTGTACAGGTCCCTGAGGATCTATTCACCTTTTTCCAGTCTTTTCTCTCTCTATTGTTCAAACTGGGTAAATTCAGTTGATCTACATTCAAGTTCTCCAATTCTGTCCTCTGTCATCTTAACTCTACTATTGAATACATCTGAAAAATATTAAAATTTCTATTATTCTGTATTTTAGTTCTGTAATTTTCATTTGGTTTTGGATTTTTAAACCTTTTTTCATGTGATTTTTTGATTCCTCATTTTTTTGAAGCACTTTTATAATGGTTGTTTTAAAGTCCTTGTCAGATAATTTTAACATTTCTGTTGTCTTGGTGTTGGCATCACTTGATTGTGTTTTGCCACTCAAGTTGTGATATTTCTGGTTCTTGTTTTAGCATGTGATTTTCTATTGTATCTTGAACATTTTGGCTATAATGTTAGGAAATTCTGGATCTTATTTAAATCTTTTATTTTAGCAGGCTGTTTCCTTGTTCAGGTTCAGCAGATCCTGGCCTTTTATCATGAGGTGTGGTTCCAGTGACAAATTTCTTTTTAGAACTTTTGGCCTGCGACTTTGTTCTGCTTGGTGTATATGGTGCAGATGAGACTCCTGTTGGTCCTTGCTCAGGAGGTGTACGGATTCCAGGCTGCCTGTATCTAGGTGGGGAAGGGAGTGTCAGTCTCACTGGGAGAAATAGGCCTCCCAGTCCAGACCATTTGTTCTACTTAAAACCTCTCTTCATAGTGCTGCCTGGCTACCTGGTATCTCTAAGTAAGAGAGAGGAGTTTTAAGCCTAGGGAGACAGGGAGGCAAAGGAGCATTTTGGACTGTCCACATGTTGTAGCTGAATCCCCCTTGCAGGTCCTCCCTGGCTGTCCAGTATCTCATAGTGGTGAGGATATTTTCAGGCCCAGCAGTGAAATAAAGTGTTTTTTTTTTTTTTTTTTTTTTTTCCTTATCCAGGGTGCATGTTGTGGCTGGATCCATCTTGACAGTTGCCCAAACACCTGGTGTCTTTAAGTGGAGGAGGAGAGGGGCCACTGAGTCTTATGGGGACAAAGAAGTTACCTGGACAAGGCCACTTGTGGCAGAATTTCTCTTTCTGTTGACCCTCCTCCTTTCCTTCTGCTTCTACCTACTGCTTGCTATCTCTGGGTAGAGGAGGAGAATGCTTCTCATGGCCACTTATTATCAGTAAGGCTCCTGATCCATCCCCACTGCCAATGCTGCCAGGCTTTCCCAGTATTGTTGGCAGGATTCTCATTCAATATGGAAAATGAATAAGTCTCCCCGAGCCACCTTCTGTTGCTAGGTTGGGGATCAGGAAACATGAAATCTGGGTAACCTTCTACTAAGTGGGTTTGTTGGAGGTACTGCCACTGTGTATTCCTTCAGAACTGAGATCCCTAAGCAGTTCGAATTCCTATTTCTGCTTCTTAAGGTTATTTTTTGATCACCTCTTAAATTATTTCCAAGGTTGATAATTATACTTAGTGGAGAGGAATAGAGAGGAAACAAGGCTATACCATCCTGTTTGGACAAGAAGTCACTAATTAATATTGTAGATACAATTCCTAGAAATAAATGTATTATTTGTTATATTTTCTTTACGAGATGAGAGGTTATCTGGAACATACAAATATTCCAAATTACTTGTAGGGAATTGTTCATAACAAATTGTAGCAGGACTAGCCACAGACAAATCTCCTCAGATACCAAGTTAAAGAAGGAAGGGGTTTATTCAGCCAGGAGCATTGGTTAGACTCCTGTCTCAAGAGCTGAGCTCCCCAAGTGAGCAATTCCTGTCCCTTTTAAGGGTTCACAACTATAAGGGCGTCCGTGTGAGAGGGTCATGATCACTGAGCAAGCAGGGGGTATGTGACTGGGGGCTGCATGCACCAGTAATCAGAACAAAACAGAACAAGACAGGGATTTTTACAATACTTTTCCACACAATGTCTGGAGTCTATAGATAACATAACTGGTTAGGTCAGGGGTTGATCTTTAACAACCAGGCCCAGGGCGTGGCACCGGGCTGTCTGCCTGTGGATTTCATTTCTGCCTTTTAGTTTTTACTTCTTCTTTCTTTGGTGGTAGGGTTTAGGGTGTTGTAAACTTCAATGGTTATGTGGGGATTTTCACAGAGCAAGCTTTGGTGACTAGTTAGTTTAGCATTTGTTAGCTAGTGATGTCCTTTGGTATTTATTAAAGTCACCACAGCATGGGGGGACTTTATGTTTAAGTTTTGCCCAAAAGTTAGCTTATCTGCTTCTTGTGCTAACAGGGCCATTGCTGCCAGAGCCCTTACACATGGAGGCCAGTCTTTGGAAACCTCATCTAATTGTTTTGAGAGATAGGCCACTGGCCTTGACCAGGGCCCGACAGTCTGGGTTAAAACTCTAACTGCCATTTTTTTTTTCTTTCTGACACATAGAGTGTAAAAAGTTTTGTAAGGTCAGGTAGCCCCAGGGCTGGGGCCAACCTGCAATTTTCTTTTAAATCATGAAAAGCTCATTGCTGTTGGTGGTAATAGATGTAGCTTATCCAATCTACATTTTTCTTAACTGTCACCCACTAAAATATTGACTTAAATCCTGTAGCTATTTGATTTCAAGGTTTAAATTGATCTGATATTCCTTGCAGGGCTCCAATTGCATCTAAATAGATGTGAGAGTTGAAAGACCTATAAGGGGCTTCTCTTGCTTTATGATGTCTTTTTTCTTTCTCCCTCTGGTTGATGAAATGCCAGGGTGAAAGGGATAGTCAAATGAACTAAAGCACAAGTGCCACTCCAGTTATTCAACAGAGTGCCCAGTAAAGGTCCACCACAATACCACCACATGTCCGCTCAGGGATGAACAAGGGCTGACTGATTGATAAACTCTTGAAAATTATTAAGCTCATTGCATCCCTTCAGGTCTCCAGGGAATGCTAAGTTTCCTTCTTGTCATGAGAGACACGAAGTGAACTTAGTGTTGGGAAACGGAAGCTGGATGACCCTCAGGGGCTGACCCTCAGGGTGCCGGACTTTGGGATATAGCAGAGAGAACTTGGCATGACTTATCACTCCAGGCTGTAGAATCCTGGAAAAGAGCTATCATGCAACCTATACCTGGTCAACTGGAGGACCACCTTAGTGGAAGGGGGACAATCTGGGCCTCTGGCCTGCCATGTGCACAAACATAACAATTGCTTTTGTTTAACATGCAGATGGAATATTTGATCCATTTTAACCAGGCATTCGCATCTTGGTATCCTGCCTTAATTGCTAAAGTTTGTTTTAAGTCTTTTAACTTCTATAATCCTCTAGTAAAATGAATGTGTGATTTTAGGAAATTACAAAAACTGGTTGGGGCAGTCCATCCTTGCTGTTTAGTGGTCCACAGAATGTTGGACCAACTATGGCATAAAAGCTCTACACTGGGGGCAAGACTCCTGGTTGGCACTGGGGTCTTTATCTAAATCTCCCTGGATTAAATGGTCCTAGTTTACTAATGCCCAGTCTGAGGAGAGTCCGGAGGGACAGAAGTACTTTTCTGAAGTAGAAAACTGTCTTTGACTTGGCAAGTCTCCACAGGGTATAACAAGGTATAACAAGGCAAGCATTAAATGCAACAGTTTGAGGTGAAATTGACTTGGTTATGTTAATAACTAGATGGTCAGCAATAGAATGAGGAAAGAAGAAAGGGTAATAGAATAGATGAAAAGACTTAAAATTTTCTTAGCTTTAGTTTGGTGGGGTTTTCCCCTGAGACTACATCCCACGACTCTTGAGGCAGTGGCACTTTTTTGACTCTGGTGTGATGAGTCCATCCTTTTTGCTGTATGAACAGCAGTCTTGGGGGTTAGCAGCACAAGGTAGGGTCCTTCTAAGGCTGGCTCGAGTTTTTCTTCTTTCTACCCTTTGATGAGAATGTGATCTTCAGGCTGGTGCTGGTTTACCAGAAATTCTAGGGTTGGTACATATACTAAAAGACTTTTAGTTTTTCAGAGAAAGGAAAGTAGAAGAAAAACCAAGTGTATAATTTTTAAGAAATTGATCTTTTATTTTAAATGTGGGGACCTTGGCAGTGGCCTTTATAGTCCTTAGTGCTTTTTTAGTGAGAAATTTCCTTTAGCATCTATTTTTATTAGTTTTTAAACCAAAGAAAGCCAAATACTATTTTACATTTAACAATGCTTCCTGTATGATTTTTATACCAGGTAAGCTAAATTTTACCTTTATATTAGTGTTATTAATGTTATTAATGTTAAGCCTAATTTTAATAAAATCTTTTAGACATATTTATCATATTTTTAATGTTTGACCATAAGGTAAGGTTTTATAGACTCTTTTTAACCTTTTATAATTTTTGCTAAAGAGCAGGTTGGTGCTTTAAGAAAAACCTGCGATGCTTTTATTTTAATGTCCAGTTTACAGAAAAACTGGATGGTACCTCTTTAACTGTAGCCAATGTTTACACACAGAATTTTCTTTCCAATTAACATTTCAAAACTTGATTAAATCTTTAAAACAAAATATACATATTTTTAACCTTTTAATGTAGGTAAAAATTTATACTCTTATGCCACCTTCTTTTACCAAAGGTATATTTTACTTTCCTTATACACCTTGCACATAAACTGTTGTTTTTTTGTTTTTTTGTTTGTTTTTAGTTTTACATTCAGGAGGCCTAGTTGCTTTTAAATTATACAACATTTCTTGCATAAATTCTTTTTTTAATAACATTTTTCTCTTTCACAACTTTTGCAGACAATTCTTCAACATACTTCAACTTTCTGACTTATTACAAATATTTCTTTCTGTAAACAACCAGTTAATTTATTTCAGGACAAGAATTTACCGTATAATACTCTTTTTACATAAATTGCGCACCCTGTTTTTTCCCTATTGTTTTGTTTTTTTTTGAAGATGATAACCATTCTTTTCCAAAGCAAACTTTTTTTATGTCTGTGGGCTAGACTGTCTAAGGCAACAAGAATAGAAGTTACTATAATATATGTTGCACTGTTAACTTTTAGCAAACTTTACTTTTGTTGAAAATCTTGTAAGTTTGGTATTTTAATTATCCCTTGCTATTAACAGGACCTTGTTTTGTCTAAATTAACTTAGAATTGGTATAGATAGCTTTTTTTTTTTTTTGATTTAGGATAGTTCTGAACTGAACTAGTGAGGTGTGCTCACAATGAGATTTCCTCTAAAAGTTACTTTTGTGTGTGTGTGTGTGTGTGTTAGCAAAGCAGTTGCTGTTACAGATTGAATGCATTTGGGCCATCCACAGGTTACTGGGTTAAGGATTTTTGATAGGGAGGCCTCAGTGCTTCCTGGATATGCCCTTGTTTACACTGACAACAAAGTGGTATTGGAGTGTTATAGGATTATGGAGAATACCTTCAATTATCAATTACAGGTTTTAAATTTACCGTGGCTTTTAAAGGAATAGGGTACACTGTTTTTATTCTTAACTACTTGTATATATCTCTCTTTGACTTTCCTTTTGCCTCTGTCTCTTCCTCTCTTTTGCTGCCTCTCTCTTTCTCCTCTCTGCCTCTGTCTCTCTCTCTCTCGCTTATGCTGCAGTTCTCTCAACCACTGTGGAGAGACCTAAAACCAGCTGTAACCAAGCATCTCTATATGGGAACTGGTCTGGGTGCCCTGGCTTTACAGGTTACCTTGTGCCATACCTTTGAAACAAGGGACCTGTCCAGGCTTCCTTCTGATGGCCAACCCACCTCTAATGCTGGCCAGTCTATCTTATACAAAGTTTTAAGTTTTCCTGGTGTCATAGTACTCCATAGTCTCCCTTAAATCCTTTTTTGAAGATTTTCAACATAGTTCCTACTATGGTGGGCTTATCTGTGCCTGACCCATGTTTCTTCAAGACAAAAACACCATGCTCACACCACATGCACACCACAAAACAAAGAACAGATAAAAAGGGCACACACACACACACTTTTGCAGTTTACACCAAACCAAAATCAAAACCAAAATCAGAGTATCCAGAAATCCAAGCCAGGTCAAAACCAAAACCAAAGTATCAAGCAATCCAAGTCAAGTCAAAAACAAAAACCAAAGTACCAATACAGGCACACCATCAGTTGGATCAGGCCACGCTTCCACTCAAATGGAGTGGGCAAGTTCCCAAGACTGGTCCTGTCAAACAATTCAAACCAAGTCAAAACCAAAACCAAAACCAAAACCAAACCAACGTGCCGATAAAGGCACGCTGTGGGTGATCAGGCCACACTTCCATTCAAATGCAGTAGGCAAGTTCCAAAGACTAGTCGTACCAAGTTTCAGAAGTCTGGTCTCCAAGTAGTAGTTCTGTCCCAGTGTTCAGCCACTGCATTGATCCTGCACGGGGGCCTGCCACACACTGCTCTGGCGAGGCATCCCACTGGGGCAAATGTCTACCCCGGAACACTCTCAGGATCCGCATCACTCAGGCTGGTCGGAATCCCCCACAGGGATGTTCCACTGGCCAGGTTTAAGTTGCCTAAGGAGCTGCCTCGACCATCTGCCAATCACCTCACTTCCCAGTCAGGGAACCAAGAAATGTAGCAGGACTAGCCGTAGCAGGACTAGCCACAGACAAAACTCCTCAGACACTGAGTTAAAGAGGGAAGGGATTTATTTGGCCAGGAGCATTGGCAAGACTCCTGTCTCAAGAACCGAGCTCCCCAAGTGAGCAATTCCTGTCCCTTTTAAGGGCTCATAACTCTTAGGGGGTCCGTGTGAGAGGGTCGTGACTGATTGAGCAAGCAGGGGGTATGTGACTGGGGGCTGCATGCACCGATGCACCGGTAATCAGAACAAAACAGAATAGGACAGGGATTTTCACAGTGCTCTTCCATACAATGCCTGGAATCTATAGATAACAACTGGTTAGGTCAGGGGTTGATCTGTAACTACCAGGCCCAGGGAGCGGTGCTGGGCTGTCTGCCTGTGGATTTCATTTCTGCCTTCTAGTTTTTACTTCTTCTTTCTTTGGAGGCAGAAATTGGGCATAAGATAATATGACGGGTGGTCTCTTCCCTTAAAATGAGCTGAAGCAATGGCAACAAAAGCCAAAATTGACAAATGGGATCTCATTAAACTAAAGAGCTTCTGCACAGCAAACAAAACTACCATCAGAGTGAACAGGCAACCTACAGAATGGGAGAAAATTTTTGCAATCTACTCATCTGACAAAGGGCTAATATCCAGAACCTACAAAGAACTCAAACAAATTTACAAGAAAAAAAGACCCCATGAAAAAGTGGGCAAAGGATATGAACAGACATTTCTCAAAAGAAGACATTCATACAGCCAACAGACACATGAAAAATTGCTCAGCATCACTGGCCATCAGGGAAATGCAAATCAAAACCACAATGAGATACCATCTCACACCAGTTAGAATGGCAATCATTAAAAAGTCAGGAAACAACAGGTGCTGGAGAGGATGTGGAGAAATAGGAACACTTTTACACTGTTGGTGGGACTGTAAACTAGTTCGACTATTATGGAAAACAGTGTGGCGATTCCTCAAGGATCTAGAACTAGAAGTACCATATGACCCAGCCATCCTATTACTGGGTATATACCCAAAGAATTATAAATAACGCTGCCATAAAGACACATGCACATGTATGTTCATTGCGGCACTATTCACAATAGCAAAGACTTGGAATCAACCCAAATGTCCATCAGTGACAGACTGGATTAAGAAAATGTGGCACATATACACCATGGAATACTATGCAGCCATAAAAAAGGATGAGTTTGTGTCCTTTGTAGGGACATGGATGCAGCTGGAAACCATCATTCTCAGCAAACTATCACAAGAACAGAAAACCAAACACCGCATGTTCTCACTGATAGGTGGGAACTGAACAATGAGCTCACTTGGACTTGGGAAGGGGAACATTACACACTGGGGCCTATCAAGGGGAGGGGGTAGGGGGGAGAGATTGCATTGGGAGTTATACCTGATGTAAATGACGAGTTGATGGGTGCTGACGAGTTGATGAGTGCAGCACACCAACGTGGCGCAAGTATACATATGTAACAAACCTGCATGTTATGCACATGTACCCTAGAACTTAAAGTATAATAATAATAAAAAAATTTAAAAAAATAAAAAAAATTTAAAAAAATGAGCAGAGATACTGCTTGTTGTGAAACATATCACTTTTCAAAAACATGCTTCTAATCATGCATGATATGTAACTAGAACAGAATTGACATATGGTAGGTGCTCAAGAAATACATGTTGAATGAATAAAATAATGGATAAAAATTAAGGAATCTCATCCCCAATTTTATTTGATAATTCAGATGGTTTAAGTAAAGTTTAGATGGTTTGAAATAAATATCACATACATTTTTGCTAGGTTTGCCTAGTTATTTTTTTTTTTTTTCTGATTCTGAACACAGGAAAATCCTTTATAAATCTAGAGTTAACACATCAAGAAGAAAATCTAAATGTGCCATAACATTGTAAGAAACACCAGACAATTCTTGAAGAATGAATAAAAAAGGTAGCTTCTGAGATCCTGAGACTCCATGCAGAAGAGATTGAGGAGCATCTGTGGTTTGGTGGATTGGTCCAGCTCAGGTCCAACTTTAGCCGAATAGTAATATTAATTAGCAGTAACTTCAGGATGACCTGATCAGGGACTTCAGGTGGTGGTATGATCTGACCAATGGAGGACAGAGTTCAGACTGATGGCCCCTTCCCAGGAGAGTGCCCTTTGTTTTGTGAAAACACCAGGCTGCATGCAGATGCCTTTACAAGGAAGATAAGAATGTACCAAATGTACCATCTCACACCAAGCTTACATGCTTCTCTCAGTTGACCCAAATAACTCCCCTTTACTTCTGAGCTCTGAGGATATCCCTGAGAAGTTGCTGCTATAGCTCCTCATTGTTCTTCCTCTGTAAGGTACTATTTTCCCTTTTCATCTCTTGAGATGCATTTCCTTTATCAGGCTAGCAAAGCAGTCACAGCCCTTTTCTGAGTGGGCACTGCTGTTGATCATCTTTTGAATCTGTTGTCCCGGGAGACAGCTGGGTCACACAGAGCATGCATGGCCCCATCCTCGGGACCTGATTTTCGTCCCTGACAGCAGACTCAAGCCGGAGGCTTAGTCTTTCTGCATTCCACTGCTGATGAGCTCCAGCATGAGAAATTAGTGGGGAATGGCACAGGCCTCTGTCTACAGACTTCAAACACCAGCAGCAGATGAGGCCTGGTGTTGGTTAAGGGCCATTTGCAATTGCAACTCTCTGTCTCAGCTGTACTTTTTTATGTTTCACATTACCCATTCTGCTCCACCTCCCTCTCACATTCCCTGGAGATGGATTGTGCAGGCAGACACTGTCTGCAGTACCTCAGTGGGAGATGGAGGCCTGCCTTCACACTGCACATGTGGTGTTTTTTTTTTTTTTTTTTTTTTTTTTAATGTGAGGAGTCTACAAGTAACCCCTCATCAGTTGGACATTATGCTATTTTTCTGCCACGGCAATAGGCAGGGCTCAGCCCTTAGCTCTTTCTGTCTTGGCCCCCTTCTAACCAATAGTATATTTAGTGAGCCTACAGTTTCTACCCGAGGAATAGAGGAATTAGTTGTGCAAAGGCTGGGGTTTCATGTAGGACTCTCACCTGTTGAAATGGAAAAAATCACTAATCCCCCTTGCAGGGTGTGCCATGGGGATGTGGCTTGCTTCTTTGGTGCCCCACAGCTCAAACCCCTAGGGGGAGCATGCATACAGGCAGATCGATTGTGGGGAGCATGGGCTCCGTCCTCAGGGCAGCATTTAAGGTTTAGTGTTTACAGCTCCCAAAGCCTCAGTGGGCGTGTGTTACAGAGAGCTTCTTCAGTTTAGCTGTCTGCAGGTGGCTTGTGTTAATCAGCTCAATTAGACCCTCTGCCTTATCGCAAAGGCAGAGGGCTTTCTGCATCCCAGGTTCTTGCCTTGGTGTACCAGAAAAATCAGATCACATGTGGGCTTGGAGGATGGGTGCAAGGTTTTATTGAGTGGAGGTAGCTCTCAGCCAGGTGAATAGAGCGGCCAGAAGGGGGACAGAGTAGGAAGGTGGTCTTCCCCTGGAGTCAGGCTGCCTAGTGTCCAGACTCTCCTCCAACTGCCCCTAACTGAATTTCATGTCACCCTGCTGCTGATGGCCTGCCGGCATCTGCTGGTGTCTGTCAGTTTGCTCCTTTGCTCCTCTGTTCCTCTCGACATCCAGCTGCTTGTGTGTGTGCCCACTAGGGTCTCAGGGTACACAGGATGGTGGGCATGGCAGACCAGAGCAGTCTTGGAAAATGCAACATTTGGGTGTGAAAATAGGAGCACCTGTCCTGTTCTCCCCTAGGTCTGTGGGCACAAGGCGAGGATGGAGCCCTCACTAGGGACCCTACCCCTCTCTACCCAGCACTTCCCTGCCCCCCGTTCCTGATCACTGTGAGCAGAACCACACCAGAAACATATATTTCCGTGGACAACCACATTTCAGAGACGGAGTGCTAAGTTCTGGATTAATTACTCCCTCATAGCCAGGGGAAAATGGACAGCTGCCTGCAGATCCTCCCAGGGTGGCTGGACTGAGTCTGTGGACCAAGCTACATGGGGATTGGGCTCAGTTGGTCAGAGGTAGTCTGAAGTAGTCAAAAGGATTTTCCCTTTTGACACATGCTGCTCCCTTCCTTACCTGTACCAGTTTCTAGAATTTTAGCTTGAAAAGTTCTTATGGAACTGCAAGGACATTTGGGGAATAAAATCTTAAGAAAGATACCTCAGGTTATGAGAAATGTGTTGGAGGTAGGGAAAAGTTAGCTACAGCATAAATATAGTTCATTTTACTGAAAAAAAAATCAATATTACTCAAAGTCTGTTTTCCATTTTGCAATAATGTTTTAAAACATGAGGATATATTATGGATTACATGGAGAACTTATCTGCATTTCAGTGATAAAACAGGATACTTCAACAACTTTTAGACTTGACTTTAGGTTGAGTTGAGCTGCATCCCCTGCGATGGTAGCCATTGTACCCCATCATAGGGTGCAGAAGCAGAGCACCAAGGAAACACCTGGCCTGTGCCTCTTGAGGAATGACTCAAGAGATGGGGACCTCTGTGGGGCTGATGGAGACTGGAGGTAGGAAAGAGGACCCACAAGAGGGGGATATTGCTGTAATAAAGCATTAAGAAAAACATGAGAATGAGCTCATTAAAAGCTTATCACTTAGAGATTGCATGTCTAGAAACCTGGCATAGGAGTTCACTAATGAAAGGCTCTGTGTGCATTATTTGACAAAAAAAAAAAAAGATCAAGATTTAATCATGAAATGAATCTTTCACTAAATCTGCCTTTTCAGAGAGATTCTGGGTATAAAAGATGAGTATGCATTATTATAGAATTCCATATAGGATGTGTAATATGTTTTTCATGATACCCTATATTATCTTCTTTAACCTCCAAGATAAGTAGGGACACAAAGCCACTTTAGAGATGAAGAAACTGAGGTTAAAGGGGTTAAGAAACTTGCTCAAGTTGACTTGGCTGGTGGATATAGCACAGCAGATACCATCATTCCAGTTTCCTTGTGTTTTTTTAATTCTGCTTTTCTTCACTATTCTTCATGGCCTCAAACTAAAAAGTGAATGGCAATATGCTTCCATGGCATGCAGCTTAGAACATCTTTCACTTATTAAAGATGTAAATATGAATTTGTATGAAGAATGCAGTGAATAATTTAGAGATGCTAATATTTGTTTACTTGGCATTTTGCAATATATACGTGGAACTTAACAAGCTTTGAAACCTAGATTTGCATCTAGGTCTAAGGTCTAAGTAAGACTTAAAAGTTTTTGCAACATTCTGCTTTCTCACAGAAATGCAGCTAGGATTTCCATTTGACAAAATAATATATCTTGATGCTTTAACATAGAATTTTCAAGACAGAAAAATATTTTCATGTCCTATTGACTTTTTTCAGTAAAAATTGTCCTTGAGGGCTTTTGTGTGTGAAATAAGTAGCCATTTATACTTGGGTAGGGCAGAGGGAGAAGAGCATAGTGGCCTCTTACCCTTGGAAATTATTGGAAGGAACCACTCAAAGACATCTTATGTGCTGCTTTCAATGGCTACATTGGGAGGGTGCTTTGCATGGTCTAGAATCGTAGGCCCTCCCACTTCCTTCTCTGTGCCAACAGCCATGGCTGGGATGCCCATCTCTACAGAGTTCAGATCTTAGCACCAATCTATGGTCTGGCTACCAACCTACCACCTGCCCAAGTGACAAATGTAGCCTGAAGAGTAAAAATTGAGGACCTCAAAGCAAAGTATCAACAGAAGATGGATCAGAACTCAACTCTGCTGATTTCTAGCCCAGTCTTGCCTTCACTTGGTTTTACGGCCCTCAGAGATTTAAAGCAAAGTGACCTAAACCCAAGAAATATTCTTGCCTCCAAAGCAATGTCTGAGGATTAGCCTCTAAATTAAGAAATGTTCCTTCATTTGAAATAATCATTACAGCTGGAAGGAGTCCTTGATTTGAACATGGGTATGACACTTATTAAATATTTTATTCTTTCTCATCTTTCTCCCCCTTTTTAAAATCTGGGTAAATCTGTTTCTCTTTACATTTCTAAATCAGAGGTTGTATGATAGATTTCTCATAAGGCTCCTCTTAGCCAGTGAAACTTTCTCCGGCTCATTGTTATTGTAAAGCTCCCCCCCAACCCCCCACTTAACATGCACTTATTTGAAAAACAAATCTTGAAATTTTGGCCATTAGGCTTGCTGCCTATAAACTTGTCTGCTTGCAGAGACCCTCTCAGGGGTACCCCACAGGTGCCAAAGTCCTAGCAGCTGTGGCAGTTACACACTGATGAATTTAGGGAATGGAATGGACTTCAGATCCAAGATGACCAATGAGATACACTTTACAACTCAAGCTGAAGCTTATGCTAGAAATTAAAAGGCCTTTGTAGATGGCTTTTGTTTTCCCCCTGAGTCTTCTAAATCAGGAAGACAGCTTGCAGCAGCCTGCATATTGGTTATTTCTTGAATGGCGTGGCTCCCTGAAAAACCAGAGGGCCAACACATTTGCTCTAGTTAGGTTTAGAATGAAGAGGAGAGAGGGTTGCTAAGAGGCTGCAGTGGAGTTCAGGCCCCTGCAGAAGAAGATAGATGGCTTTTCCAAGTAGATTTTGGCACCTGTTCATGTTGCCTGCATTTCTAAATCTCTTGGTGACATATTTTGCTAAGGTGGCAGATCTAACAGACATAATAGTGTATGATGTAGCATGAGTCTGGATATGGTTCAAAGCAGACCAAATAAAAATACAAGCAAACAACTCCCCTGTAGTGTAGACAATTTATAAGTCAATAAGGTAAAATGTGATAATGAAATTGAAGATGTGGTCCTATTACTAGTGGGGCCCTGATTTGTAGTAATTATGAGAGATTTCCTTGACGTTACCAGCATGGTGTTAGCACATGCACACTCTTACACAGTAACAGGGCCTCTCAGTGTTCAGGCACTCCTCCATGTCCTAATCACAACTATAATTAAAAATGACATAAAAAGCAACTAAAAGCATTTTATTTTGAGGGAGAGAAGCAAATAGTTGTCTTCTTTGTTTTAAATATTTTAATCCTTTAAAATAACCTTATTGAAAAAAATAAACTCACTGAGAAATAACCTCATTAATTCATCATATGACCTGAATAACAAAACCGAACTTTAAGGTTCTCATATTATCCTTCTAAAATTCTTTACAGCACTTTATAAACCACCATCCATCAGTGCAGAACATGTGGAGCTGGTGTTAGCAGAGCGTGCAATGCCTTTGGAACATTCTCTGTACAGCAGCTTGCCTGTAAGGGTCAGTAAGGAACACAGCTCTTGAAGACTCTATCCGAGGTCTTTGAAGAGTTGCATGTTTACTAGCAGCAGTAAAACAGAGAAAACGGGAAATGTTAAGGAAGCTCTAGATGGCTGAACTCCCAGGAACAAGAAAGTCTGGATCTTGAGCATAAATTTCCTCAGAAAAGGACTTTGAAGTTTGTTTCAATCTGTGAAATTCTAGTAACGGTCTAAATTTGCTCCTCAACATCTGGTGTAGATAATTACAACAAATGGTATGGATATGTCCATTTGTTCGTTAATTCATTCATTTATTGGAGATGGTTTTACTGAAAGCCTCCCATTATAAGAAAATGGCCTTTAGCACTTCAAGGAATAGAAAAGTGAGTAAGGTTGTCCTTGTCCTCTAAGACCTTCTTCTGTCTTAGGGAGGGGGGAATCCATAAGTATATAATGGTAATATATAGTATCCTGAGATAAACATCAAAAGCTGTATCTGACTCATAGATAAAATGAGGGAGAGATGGTATATTGTTGGGACTGATTTAATGAAAGGAATCATGAAAGGGTTTTTATTACAGCTGCTGAATATGTCTGGGTACTGTAGCTGAACAGGACAGGAAGTGTGGGAAGATATTCCAGGCCAAAACTCAACCCAAATAAAAGTGTATGAGTGGGGAAATGCAAGGCAGGTTTGGGAACAGTGAAAATTTCAATTAGATTAAATCATGCAGTAGGTGTAGTAGTGAGTGATAAAATTACATAGGTAATTTGGTGCTAATATTACAGAACACATTGCCGAAAGTGCTCAGGGTGATTTAATTCCCCAGCCAAGTATTGGGAGAAACATTTTTAAGACTCTGCAAGAACAGGTAGAAAATAGTGCACTCCTATATTAAAAATAACTCCTTATTTCAGGGACAACTTCTAGTCTGTTACTTTGTGTAGCTGGATCTCAACTTATTAATTCATCCAGTTAGGTTTCCCAGCTATATTACCCTTCTCTTGAACTTTCTTTATACAGAATGACTGACAGTCTAACTCTCTCAATGGAAGGAGCCATATCCCTTCTTTCTTCCACCTCATCTATTCATGATTCTCCACTGACCATTGTAAATCATGATCTAGTCATGTGTGTACAGCCTCTAATGACATTCCACTGGTCAGTGCCCCTATCTGCATACAAAGTAATGAGTGCTCAAAAGAAGGACTTGCCCAGGACTACAGAGCTAGTAACTGTTACAGCCAAGAAACTCTCAGATTACAAAGTCATGCCTTTGGATTACCCAGGAAATTGATATTCCTGGTTGTCCTATCATCTTTATTATCTGAGTCATTGTTTCTTTATTTTACTTATTCATTTATTAATTTGGTAAACTTTTACTCAACACTTAATGTGTTCCAGCCCTGAGTTAAATGCAGAGGATATAATGATGAACTAGATTAATTTAGTTTCTACTCTCATGGGTATTACAGACCTTTTGGAAAGACAGACATATAATTTTATTTATAATTATATGAATAAAAGAGTACTCACTTTCAGGCCCCAGCTGCCAAAACTCCAGTGAACCCTCTGGGCCAAGGATTTCAGGCCAGGCCTCTCTTGTTTTCCTCTTCCCCTACCAGTCACTCTCAACTGGAATTCCCTCACTGAGATTTGTCTAGTTTCCGATTCCTTCCCATAGAACTGGATGCTCTGGGGCTCCCTAAATGTATTAATTAATTCATATAAAATAAAAATGCTGATAATAAGACAATGGAAGAAGCAGTAGGCATGCTTATCTGAATATTTCACGCTGACAAAAATGCAAACGTAAAGATGACAAGTTCAGAATTCAGCTATGTTTTGGTGATTACAAGAAGGCAGAATCAAATTCCACCCATGGTGCTTTTGCAGAACTGATTTAGAAACAGGTCAACTAAGTTTAAAACGTAGGGCAACATAAAGAGACTACCAAGTCCAGAGTGAGTTCCCTGAGGATGGGCTGGAGATCTTAGGATTACTGACCTATGGGAAGAAAGGCTAAAGTTAAATGATGATTTAGTTTTGGAAAAAAAAAAACCATAAATCCTGACCTTCATACAATCATAAAGTGAATATGTATCAAAGATTTTTTTAACTTATTAATGAGGGAACTAGTAAGGTGTTCAAAAACTTGTTTAAAGGAGACTCCCAGGAGCAGACACATACATAGGCAATCAGTGATACTGAAATTAATTTGTGTAATAGCTGCAAAATTGGCTTATTACACATGCCCAAAGCTATATCAGTTTTACCTCCATTGGGCAAAACTCACTTGCATTTCTAAGAATTAGAATAATTTGCATAAATATCAGTTTTCTACAACTTACAGAGTTGAAAATAGCTCAAACACAGTGATCAGTGCAGACCTTTATAGAATGAGGTGATCTGCAAGGGTACAAAAGCAACACTTAGTTTTCTATTGAAAAGGCATTCAGTAATCTTTTTGGTTTATTTGAAAGGCTTTCACAATTTTTATTTCTAAAACTTCTAACTCTCTTCTCTGAGAAGAGGAAGAGTAACTCAATGGCTCAGTTACATTTGGCAATGGTTCCTTCTCTGTGTTGGGTGACTCACATAGAATCTACTGAGAAAACATGAGCCTTACCTCTGGGAAAAAACAGGTGTGCAAGTTGATGCATACAAACAAGTACGAGTGTAGTAAAACCTGGATACACTGGAGTCGAGCAGAATCAGAGGATGAGTAGGGTTGTTTGTTTGAGTGATAACTGTGATAACACCAACCATGAGAAGCCAGGAATTCAGCTCTTCTTAACATGGAATTAACAAATGGCTTTTATAAATAGAAAAGCATACTTGAAACATTATCATTTTAGAGAATGGAAGTGATAAATAAGAACTAGAAGATGTGGATCAGGACAAGAAGAACAAATGAAATAAAATAGGAAGCAATATAGCCTTAAGTACTACATTGTGCATTGTGGTAGGAGTTTGAGGAGAGGTAATTGTGTGCTACAATATTGCGAGCAATTTGTCCACATGTGGTGAGTGGGAATGGAGTCAAGGGGACTGCATTTGCAAAGAGGAATAATTGACTGGGCACATGTGACAAACAGATTTCTGAGTCTGGCACATAATAAGCTAAATATGCAACATATTATTATATAATTACATTAATATTATACAACAGAACCAGCAAAAGGCTGCCATGGTTCATAAATAAATAAATTATATGTAGGGAATAATAAATGCCTATATCTCTATAGCATTTTGTACTTTTACACAAATTTTCTCATTAATAACCTCTAGATATATGTATTGTTATTTCTGATTTACAGTGGAAGGACTGAAGCTCAAGAAGCTAATGAGTGGCAGAAGCTTCACTTAACCAGGTCCCTCTGATTTTCATCAAACTACAGCAATTTCTTCTGCACCATGAACCAGTTCTTCTATTACACTACCGTGGCCAGATCCTGGATAGAATTCTTTGTGGAACCAGAGGTCAGGCAACATCTACCCAGGAGCTTAAAACATACGAAAACAAGACCCACCAACAAAGTCTAAAAGATCTTCAATTATGTCCTCTAGAGGCCAGAAAGTTGAGGGGAACAGAGTGGGTATCATTGTGACTGAAACACTAAATACAAAGTAATAACCAGCAGAATCCTCTGATGGAAAAATGCAAAATGAGAAAATGATAACAAACTTTTTGGGAAGATTGACTATATGCCAGCCACTGGCCAGCTACATTGGCTTTCTCATTTTTTCTTCACAGCAAGCCTATGAGATAGGTACTATCATTATCTTCATGTTTTTGATGTGGAAACTGAGACACAGAGATGTTGGCTAAGTCCCCAAGGTCCATGTCTTGTAAATGGTAGAGCTGAGACTGGGACCCAGGTCTGCTCAGTTTAAAATCCTCCACTATTCACCACTCTACTTTATACATGCACATGCTGCTATAAAAGTGACTATTGTTTAGTTAGGGCTTTTCAGATTTGAAAAGTGTATCTGAGGGAATTTTAAAAGAATTCTTTTCTGGGAGATTAATGAATAATTAGATGATATTAGAGATAATTGCATGAAGTGTACAATTGAAAGTTTAAAACAAAGACATAATGCACACTCTTAAACAAATTGAATATTTAGAATGTTTTGAAATTACAAATGTCATTGCCATAGGAGGTCAAGGTGACACCTGGAGAAGGAACGCTATGACTTAGTGGACAGTCTGTATCATACAAGTATTTAAAATAAAGAGAGTCTTATTCTAGTTTAGTAACCATTAGGTGAGGAGATACAAATATGGATACTAATTAGTAAAATAAAATAATGAAATAATCATTATTCATATAAACTTATGCTGCATGAAACCTACAAAATCCTATGGAAAGAATTCTTGATTTCTTAAGCAATCCATTTTAAAAGCACTACTGCCTTTCAGTGGGATTCCAATTAAATACAAAGGATATCCTAAAGATTTGCCAAGTGCTATCTTTAAACATTACATTGGTCTTCAATTATTATTCATTCTGAGCCAATGGCATCTGCATTAGGAGATACTGCCATGTTCCCACAAATTGTCTCAGATGAAAATCTAATACAATTAAACAGAAAAAGTCCAGAAAACCCATGATGTCAAATTTCCCAAGCTGTCAGGGATTGCTTCTATTTTCTTTGACTTCTTTTGTTTGATCCTTGTCCCAGTTCGATCTCTGGGCTTGTTCAAACCTCTCTCTTCTCCCCACTTCTCTATCAACACTGACTTTCAGTTTAGCTCCTCTCCTCAGATCTGTTTATTGCCATTTTGGGGTCTGGGGTTCCCAGATGTGCTCTACCAAAATACCAGACCTCCAGCTAGCATCGCGGGTGAGTGTTCTAGAGAACCCTTCCCCTCTCTGTGGCACATTATTAAACAAAATACAGCACAGAAATGGGATAAGTTTGCATTTGGATTACTTTATTGAAGCCCAGTGTCAATACCAAGGATAGTGAAAATGTAATTGATGAAGAAGACTCACTGAAGTAACTAAAGAGGCTGCCCTGCACAGAATTCCCGTTTCTACCTTCAGTGTCACAGAGGGTGCATTTTTTTCCTGGCAGTTTTTGAATACTTCTTTTGTCCTTACCTCCACTCATCAAGGTTTTAGGAATATTCAGGTTTAACCTCACAGCAGCTGGACATGAAATGGGGACATAAGAAAATTTTAAAAAACTAATTACATGACCTATTTTCATATTTTCACTGGACTGAAAGTTAAAACAGTCTGCCCAGTTCAACCCAAGGAATGTGGCCACCCTTGCGACAAACAACCTGCAGTCCCCAATCAAAAACCTCTCCTTTCTGGCCTCAATCTAGGGAAAGAGTTCTCCTCCCATGGTGGAGCTTTGCCAGGGTGATTATGCCCCAGCTAGTACTAGTTGGGAACTCCATATCTTATATGAATTTGGTTATTTCTGGAGACAGGAGGATGGGTCAGAGGACCTTGCATTCATCTTCTCCAGCCAGTGTGGTATGTGATTCTCTGCTTCTCTTCAAGGTCTTACTGGTTCTTGCTTTTTCTCCAGCACTCCCTGATTCCCCTGGTGAAAGATTAAGGCATTTTGCCTTCTAAGTTTTCTGAAAGCACATCATGGTATAAAGCAGTGGTAATTATTTTATTTCATTTTCTAAATCATTTATGAGGACAGTGGATGGTTTTAATTTGACTCATCCAAACCTTATTATTTCCCAGTAGATGACTTTTTTTTTCCATTGCCTTGTTTGGCAAAATCCCTGATTTGCCCTTGGCTAATTCAAAGAATAAGCAAAAGAGATGTTTTCAGGTGTCCTTAATCTCAGAGTTGATAATAAATTATGCAGTTATTAAATAAACTTGTCTTGTGGCCAAGGGCAAAAATAAATAAAGATGTTTGCTTCAGTGAAGATAGCTCTTTATTTCTAGCCTTTTCTAAATCTTGCCTGGATCCGTGTGGGGCATTAGCACATTAAAGAAAATCTTCAGCAGTGACTAAAGGCCTTCATTCCCAAGACCATTTCTCATCCTACTGCTTAATCACTTCTCCTCTAAGTCCAGGCTCAGAGGAGACACATATTTAGGGAAGAATTTGTGGATGGAAAACAGCTGAATACAAGTTGATAGAATGATAGAATGAGTCAAACCATCCTAAGGTAAAACAACAAACTATTTGGGGGAAAAGAGAAAAATAAGTCCAGGGACTTACTTTTTATTGATTGTATTGTTCATTGGTTACATATTTTTGCTTTCTGTTTGTCTTCTTTAGGGTCTACATATTTCTACAAATTCAGGGACCCATGTCCTTTTGTGTAGACTCCTTATATTGACTAACCCTACCATTCACCAACTCTCCCTGTTGAGATTTAGCCAATATCCTTCTTTTGCTTAGCCCCAAGATTTCTAAATGAAACTCTATGACAGATGCTGCAAGACGGGACCTGTAGAAAATTGCAAATCAGGGAAAACTTTCTTCAGAGCTTTGCAGTCCCCTGTCTAAATGTCCAATGCTAGTAATGACACAGTCTTGCTGACAATGTCATACAGTCTACTGGGATTTGTATAAATTTCCCTGGAAAGCATTTTAACAATATGCATCAATAAGCTTGCTGCATTGATACGTTTTGACCTGATAATTCTAAATTTGGGAATTTATCCCAAGGAATGAATCTAAAATACAGCAAAAATGTTATGCATCAAGATATCAGTTTCATCATTGTTTCTATTTGTGTGAAATTGAAAAAAATCTAAAAGTCCAACAGTGGGGGAATTATCCATAAATCATGATATATCCACATGATGGAATATTATTCAGCTTTCAGATATGCTCTAACATGGGGAAAATGTGTATTAGAAGGTGATATTAATAGTAAGTAAAATGTGCAGTATGAGCTCCATACATAATAAAACCTGCATAGAAAAAATAAAGAATGGAAATAGAAAGGGGAATAAAGATTTCAGGGGTAATTGTCATTGAGTGAAGTTTTTCTCTTTGTATTATTCTTCATTTTCCAAAGTTGGTGTAATGAGCATATATAACTTTATAAATAAGGAAAAATAAAATTCAGAGGAAACATTGGGTTTTCACTACTTTTCCAGAGAAAGAACAGATAGAAAAGCCATGTGGTAGCTGCCTCTGGGCCCTGCTGGGAAGGCAAGGGATAGAGGAAACTGTCCTTGATGCAGCTCTTGGGGCTTCCTTTTAAGCCTAGTGTCTTGACTTGTGCTCTGATGGAAAAGGATCTACTGAGATTTGGAGAGTTTCTAAGTTTAGAATTAACCCACCTGAATAAGAGGT
This sequence comes from Piliocolobus tephrosceles, assembly GCF_002776525.5. Lineage (NCBI taxonomy): Eukaryota > Metazoa > Chordata > Mammalia > Primates > Cercopithecidae > Piliocolobus > Piliocolobus tephrosceles. Next base: position 78,347,524 of record NC_045434.1, read on the forward strand.
TTGAGTAAACTTTCAGGAAGGAAGGGGTTTCAGTGTTTCTAACTTTTGGGGTTCCCTTGGGGGTGCAATTGCCAAGGAAGTCACCACTTGACAATGGAAAAATCAAGAGCTATGTCTCATCGTTATACCTGTTATACCTCATTGAGTTTCAGTTGAAATGTACCCCTTCCCAGATCATCCTTCTTTACCTGGTGGGTTATAAGTACAGGCTCTAGAGTCAGACTGCCTGTTGTTGCATCCTGGTCTCAACTCTTAGCAGTTGTGGACCATAGGGAGGTTTCTTTACATCCCTGAGCTTTAGTTTCCTCACCTATAAAGCGGGGATAATAATTGCCCCTATTTTATGTGATTCTAAAGATTAAATGAGATAATTCACACAAAGTGATGAAGAAATGCACATAGAAAACATGTATTAGATTAAGTTGTTACTAGATGTGATATACTAGCAGTTTTAAAAATTAACTATAAAATTTTTAAATGATTTATTTTGAGTTTACTTGTTTATTATGTTTCCCTTATTCATATATGATCTCCATAAAGGTGGGGGTCTCTTAGCAGAGGGGACTCACCAAACAACGGGAGTGCAATGGTGAGAGTATGATGAGGGTAGATACAAGGAAGGGCAGTTGGTCACCACAGTAATGGGCTTGTAGCTGAATCCAGAGCTGATGTGAGAGGCCAGGGCTTCAAAGGGCCAAGGAGATGAAAGAAGGGAATGTGACTCCAGTGCAGAAGACAGGGAAGGGTCTGAGAGTGTTGTGAGGACAGGCTGTGTGCATGAGAAACCATCTGTACAGGACCCCCAGCAAGGTCACAAACAGGACAGTTCTATCTCAAGGACTGAGTTCTTTCCTGGAAGCATAGCTAGGACTTTTGTTATAGAAACAAGGAAGAGAAAAATTTTAAATAGTAGATAAAGGAAATGGCTCCAGAAAAGTGACTCCCAGGCCCACATCAAATACTACTTCCAATGAAAACCTTCCTTGATTACTCCAGCTAGCCACTTATACGGTGTTTAGCTTTCACTGTCTTGTATTTTGAATAAGTTGTGTTCAGTACATACTTGGACTACTGAATTGTACACTGAAGTTTTCTCCAACAGGATGGTTTGCTCAATTTTGTGACATCAGTGGGGGAAAAAAGCTAGACTGATTACATCATGCCTCAGATGGCATTTGCAAACCTTTTTGAATGATTAGAAGTTGATATGTCTCCGACTCCTTCTGGGCCTCAAACTGTAATTTCCTTAAACAGTTCACAATTCCAACTCTCTCTCTCTTTCTATCTTTTTCTTCCTGTCTCACATCACTGCCAAAATTTGTCCTAAATGTTTAAGCTATGCTTGTTGTATTGGTTTTGGATTTGTAGGGGCCAAGGAGGAACGTTTGCCTTGGTCCTCTGAAGGTTTGCTGAAAAGTTAGCTTGCAAAATGCAGAGCACTCACAGTAAAGGCATACAGATTAATGTGTATATATGGGAGGCTTTAGATGAAGACCTAAAGATACGGAGGAAATTGTCTATTTTTATGCTTAGGTTCAACAAAATTCCCCAGACAGCTATGTAGAAATATGATTGGAGAAAAAGGGTATGATGTAATGCTAATAGACGAACTGAGGAAACCCAGCAGGGCCTGTCTAGATTCTGCTTGGCCTCTCTGAGCATGCATTCCTTACTTCTGGATATAGGGCAGAAGCCTCTCTGGAATTCTACAGTCAAAAATTTTAAACCAGGTAATTTCTTTATGGTCAATTTTTATGCAGAAAGGTGGAGGGAAAGTTAGAGCAATATTTTTAGGTTTTATGACTGGCTCTGTGGAAAAGAGGTTCTGGTTGCTATGATCTGCCTTAGGGAAGAGGGATTCTAGTTTCTATAGAGATCTCTAGTTTCTACAGATTCTCACCTTGGGAGAGAATGGGACTGAGAGTCAGGAGGGCAGGAGAAGGTCAGAGAAAAACTTTTGCTTCTGAGGCTTTCATTTTGGGGTATTATTTTTGGAGCCCCAGCAACTTCCTTCATATATTGATGCAGATTGCTGTTGCCTAAAATGGTAAACTTTTAGAAGATAGGCACTGTGTTTATTGGTGTATTAGCATCTCTGTGCTTTGAGTTAAAACAGTGATACTAAGCCTTAATTTTTCAATCTCTGGGTAATATTTTTTTGTGACATCCACTTTTTCTTCTTTGACAGTTCAAATTCCTTGACTAAGTCTCAAAATAAATTCTTTTCAATTAACCATAATTTACAAATACTATGTGCAGAGAGTATTTCTAAGGTTATTTGGAAGCAGCAATACAAACATTTGTCATAACTCCCCCAAATTGGAAATGGATCTATGAGGGGATAACAGCTAATAGTGTTACTATCCATATATATAAAAGTGACTTAATTGATGAAGGTCAGTAGCAGGGCAGGTTAAATATTTCCTTTGATGAATTATGTTGTTTCCTGATATGCCTAGTTTCAAGAAGTTGGGCAAGCTAGAAGTTGGATTATGACTTCATCACCTATGACTTACATGGAATGCACCATTTTGATCCAAATGTTTGTTCTAATAAGATTTCAACTTCCAAACACTGGTAGCAATGAGAGCCAAGAGCAAGGATGTGACAGTGTGCCAGGTTGATCACAGTGTTTATCCTTCCTTCCTTCCTTTTTCTTTCTTTCTTTCTTTCTTCTTTCTTTCTTTCTTTCACTTTCCTTCCTTCCTTCCTTCCTTCCTTCCTTCCTTCCTTCCTTCCTTCCCTCCTTCCTTCCTTCCTTTCTTTCTTTCTTTCTTTCTTTCTTTCTTTCTTTCTTTCTTTCTTTCTTTCTCTTTCTTTTGAGATGAAGTCTCACTCTGTTGCCCAGGCTGGAGTGGAGTGCCATGATCTAGACTCACTGTAACCTCCACCTCCCGGGTTCAAGGGATTCTCCTGCCTCAGCCTCTCAAGTAGCTGGGACTACAGGTGTGTGCCACCATGCCCAGCTAATTTTTTGTATTTTTAGTAGAAATGGGGTTTCATGTTGTTAGTCAGGATGGTCTTGATCTCCTGACCGCATGTTCCGCCCGCCTTGGCCTTCCAAAGTATTGGGATTATAGGCATGAGTCACTGCACCTGGCTTATGCTTTATTTTTAACAAAAGTTGTTTTCAACACATTTTGACTTTGCTCAAGAATGGCACTAGTTTTTAGAAAATTTTTGGAGTGGTGAAGTCAAGGAATTTCAACTGCAGTAGATCATGTGCTCAAAGACAGCAGCAAAATGGCATCCATTGGGGATCCTAATACAGAGGCACCATTTCTCCACTCTGGGAAATGATTAGGTGCAGAAATGCAGACATCAAGCTTTGGTAGGTGCACTGTTATTTCCTTGCTCAACTCCAGATGATAAGGTAAGCAACTGGCCCTGAAATTGTAACTGGGTCAATTCAACTATCAGATGCCTTACTGTGACAAAAATGTCAATAATATCTCAGACTTAGGCAGTGCTTTGTAGTCTACAGAGAATTTTCATCTATTGTCTCTCACTGGATCCTGTCACTTGATTCCTTATGATAGGCAAAGTTAATATGTGTATAACCAAGTCCATGTCTAGTTCAGTCCTTGTTGCATACATTATTGGTACTTAACTACTTATAGAATGGAAGTTGTTGAATCCATGGTTTCAGATAAGAAAGGAATGTTTAATGATTTCTGCAAACTCAGCCTTCCCAGGTGAAACTCCTAAGACTTAAAGTCATCTTTTATGCCTTCTGTCCTCTGGTGTTGCCATTGGCGCTTGTAAAAATACTTCTTTTCCCCAAGTCACTCTTCATACCAAAGAAAGCTATTATCCCCACAGCTATCCCTGGTGCCATTGAGCTGTAAGGATTTGAACAAGCTTGAGAATAGTGTTTAATGTAATTAGTTCCATGTTAAAAAGAAAAAGAAGAGGGAGTAGGAAGGAGCAGTAAGTAGAAAGATGATTAAGGCTTTGGGTGTGGATCAGAATGGTATTTAAAATGAATACAATAAAAGTTATCCTATAATCAGTAAACAGCAATATAATTAGAAAATTTTTTTCCTATTTACTTCCTTTAACATGCAATGGGGGGAAATGGTGACAAAAAAAGTCAAGGACTCAATCAAACAGATGGTTGTCAAGTTATTATTTTCTCCTTACTGTTGTTTACAGGAAAAAATTTATTTAACAAAACGTGACTCACAGATTCCAGTGAGACCAGGAGTTCTCTATGTGAAGGAGAGGAAAATAGTGGGAAGAGAACTCACATCATAAGCTTTTATTATGCACATTATTATGCCTCATTAATTAACCCAACCACTGTCCTAGTGACGTCTTGGGCTCACTTCACAGGAAAAAATTAGTCTGGATTGCCAAGTTAAATAGACAATTACAGGAAGATCGAATTATGCCTACATTGCATTCTGTCAGGGCATCAAGCCAAATTCCTGTCAAACTCATAAGACTGGAATATCCTTACAAAAAACAGCCCTGAAGAACCAACGTCACAAGCCATTTGACGTCTACATGGAGGATGTATTGATCTTGCCTGAGCTTCCTTTCTCAGAATCGCATAATAGACCAAGAAAGAGGGCTTTCTGAGCATCTTACTCTCTTCCACACAGCAGCTGGCTAGATCCTTTGTTATGTCTAATAAAGCACAATGAAACAGGGAAAAACATTCCACCTCTTGAGCTCCATCCCTCATCCTGGCTGGCAGCTGTCACAGATTTGAAGAAACAGCTTGGACATTTAAAGAGAACAATGAAAATCCCCAGTGTAGGTTTTCCCCCAGTGGAAACCTTGGTTCTGTCCCCGATCTTGAGGAACACTTTTCCAAAAACTCTGAGCTGAGGCCAAAATAAATAAAGCTCACCCCAGATTTTCAGAACCCACAGTGGAATGCCTGATGTCCCCAGTATCAGAGACAACGCGATAGTGGAGAGAATAAGAACAGTTGCCACAATGCTTTCAGGTAAGGTGATGTTTGCTGGTGGTTCAGGACTCAAAAAGAGAATTGAATGTGCTTTGTATATACTAAAGAATGAAAGTTTAAGAATTTAAGTGTGAAAGGTTAGATGCGACTTGGAAAAAAAGTTTCTTCCTGATTCCCATTCTGGGACATTCCTCCTTTATAATCAGAAGTGTCTACCTGAAGCCTTTTTCCGTGATACTTCCCTTTTATGAAGAACTCCCCTTCCCTTAAGTGGTGGAATCTATTTGCTCCCCTCTTGTGGTTTTCTATGAAACAAAAATTATGTTTTAAGAATCCTGAGCTCAAACCTAAAGAAGACTAGCAGGTTACATGTTATATATCTGAAAAATCAGCTGACATATAAGTTCAGCTCCCTGGGAATCACCATATTGTGAGGAAGCACAAGTTAGCTGAAGGAAGCACCACATGGAGGAGAACCAAAGAAGCCAGAGAATAATGAGAACTTACCCATATGCCTCCTATTAAATTGTCCCAGCCAGCTGTTACTGGTCAGCCATCCTAGCTCATGCCTGGAAATTGCAGAGCAGAGATGAGCTATCCTCACTGTGCTCTGTCTGAATTATAAGCAAATAAATGGCTGTTGTTTTCTGGTGGCAAGTGTGGAGAGATCTTTTTCAGTGCAGACGACTAGAATATCCTCAAAATCTGGCATGAATGCTTCTCCTGTAATCTTCGTGCCATTTCAGACCTTCAGCATATTACTATCCTGCTGCAATATCCAAAACAAAGATATCTTTCTCTGGCCATCTCCCTTGCCCCAATTTTGTCCTTTTTAAGGATGTAGAAACTGATTATCTTAATAGTCGTCAGAATTTCTCTTAAGGAGGGAATTCTCTGCACTTGTAAAGATAAGTTTCTGAGCCCCTGGGGATTGAAGGCTCTGTGGGCAATAGCCAAGACTTCTGAGAAAAATGGCTAAATTTGTCTGCATAGGAAAGGAAGAGTTTTGGAATGTAATGAGAGAAAAAGAGAGAGGGAGAGAGAAAGGGAAGAGAGAGAGCTCTGAAGAGGCCCCGGGAGGCAGAAGATCTCCCCTGTGTAGGGAGGCAACCAATGGACAGCTCCCTATGACTCATGAGAGAAACTAAGGCACATATTGAAATGAAAATGACTACTGTAAAATTTGAATTTGCTTGGTGTTTTGACATGCCATATCCCTCCTTCCTTGTCCATCTCTTCCCCATAAAACCACCATATCTTACCACACTCACACCAAAAGCATGGGCAACAAAAGAAAACAATACATAGGAGAGGTGGAGTAAGATGGTAGAATATAAAGCTCCACTGATTGCTTTCCCTCCCCATATCCCTACCAAAGACACCAAGTTAGCAACTATATACACAGAAAAAAACACCTTCATACAAACCAAAAATCAGGTTAACACTCACAGTACCTGGTTGTGACTTCATATCGCTGAAAGAGGTGCTGAATAAATAGAAAAAAACACTCCTGAATGACTGATTCCAACTCTATCCCACCCTGGCAGCAGAGGTGTGATACAGAGAGCATCTCTAGGTGCTGGGAGAGGGAGAACATAGCAGTTGTGAGGCGCTAAACACAATGCTGTTCTGTTAGAGGAGAAAGAAAACCAGCTGAGCAAACTCACCAAACTCAGCTGATGCCCATCCATGGAAGGAACATTTAAAGGATCCCTAGGAAGAAGGGAATCACCTATCCCAGCAGTTCAAATGTGAGTACCCGCAAACCTCACCATCAAGGGCTACAGCACTCTGTGTCTTCAAGTAAACTTGAAAGGCAGTCTAGGCCACAAGGACCACCAATCTTAGATGACTCATAGTGTTGAACCAGGCCTACAGAGAGTGGACTGGGGTGGGGGCACACAACATACTGAGAGGCCAGCTGGGGCAGCCAAGGGAGTGCTGGTATCATCTGTCCCATAACCCCAGGTGGCACAGCTAGAGGCTCCAAAAGAGACCCACTCCTTCTGCTTGAGGAGAGGAGAGGGAATAGTGCAGAGGACTTTGTTTTGCATCTACGATACCAATTCAGCCACAATAGCATAGAACACTAGTCAGAGTTGTGAGGCTTCTTTTTCAGGCCCTAGATCCCAGGTGACATTTCTAGAGACACCCTGGGCCAGAAGGAAACTCATTGCCTTGAAGGAAAAGACCCAGTCCTGGTAGCATTTATCATCTGCTGACTGAAGAGCCCTTGGGTCCTGAATAAGAAGAAGTGATACTCAGGTACTACATCGAGAGCCTTGAGTGAGCCTCTGAGACCTGCTGGCTTTAGATGAGACTCAGCACATTCCCAGCTGTGGTGGCTATGGGGAAAAATTCCTTTGGCTTGAGAAAAGCAGAGGGAAAACTAAAGGGGACTTTGTCTTGTACTTTAGGTACCAGCATAACCACAGAGGGGTAGAGCACCAAATGAGCTCTTGGAGTCCCTAATTCCAGGACTTAACTCTTGGATGGCATTTCTGGTCCTACCCTGGACCAGAGGGAAGTCCACTGACCTGAAGGATGAGTCCCATGCCAGGAAGCATTCATGACAAGCTGATTTAAGAAACCTTGGGTCTTAAGGGAACATCAATAGTAGTCTGGCAGAACTGCTCGTGGCCTGGGGCGGCAGTGGCTATGAGGTGAGGCTGTTCTGCCTTTGAAGGGAAGGGAAGAGTGGGAAGGACTGCGTCTTGTGGTTTGAATGCCAGCTCAGTTGCAATAAAATAAAATACCAGGTAAACTTCTAAGGTTTTTGACTCTAGTTTCTGACTCCCAGAGAGCACTTCTGGACCCACTTGGAGCCGAGTGGAGGGACCTTGCTGCCCTGAAGGGAAGGACACAGGCCTGGCTGACTTTGACACCTGCTAATTGTAGAGCCTCAGGGTCTTGAGGGAACTGTAGAGCCCCAGGGCCCTGACTGAACAGCAGGCAGGAAGTGGTTACAGCAGACATTGGTTGAGACCCAGTGCTGTGCTGGCTTCAGGTCTGACCTGGTACAATCATAGTGGTAGTGGCCACAGGGATGCTTGGGTCATTCTACTCCCAGCTTTAGGTGGCTCAGAATAGAGACAGATAGATTCTGTATGTTTTAGAGAAAGTAAGGGAAGAGCAATCTGCCTGGCAATCCAGAGAATTCTTCCAGATCTGATCCAAGACCATCAAGGCAGTACCTCTACGAGTCTGTGAGAACCATAGTATTACTAAGTTTGGGGTGCCTCCTAAAGCAGATACAGCTTAGATCACAATATTCAAGCCCTTTCAAATATCTGGAAAGCCTTCCCAAGAAGGATGACTACAAATAAGCCCAGACAGTGAAGACTATAATAAATACCTAATTCCTCAATGCCCAGACACTGACAAACATCCACAAGCATCAACATCATCCAATTGAAAACATGATCTCACAAAATGAACTAAATAAGGCACCAGGGACCCATCCTGGAGACACAGAGATACATGACCTTTCAGACAGAGAATTCAAAATAGCTGCTTTGAGGAAACTCAAAGAAATTCAAGATAGCACAGAGAAGGAGTTCAGAATTATATCAAGTAAATTTAACAAGGAGATTGAAATAATTAAGAACCAAGCAGAAACTTTGGAGCTGAAAAATGTAGTTGGCATACTGAAGGATGAATCACAATCCTTTAACAGAATAGATTAAGTAGAAGAAAGAACTAGTGAGGTTGACAACAGACTATTTGAAAATACACAATGGGGGGAGGGATAGGATTAGGAGATATACCTAATGTAAATGATGAGTTAATGGGTGCAGCACACCAACATGGCACATGTATACATATGTAACAAACTTGCACGTTGTGCACATGTACCCTAGAACTTAAAGTATATTAAAAAAAAAAAGGCCAGGCGCGGTGGCTCAAGCCTGTAATCCCAGCACTTTGGGAGGCCGAGACGGGCGGATCACGAGGTCAGGAGATCGAGACCATCCTGGCTAACCTGGTGAAACCCTGTCTCTACTAAAAAATACAAAAAAAAAAAACTAGCCGGGCGAGGTAGCGGGCGCCTATAGTCCCAGCTACTCCGGGAGGCTGAGGCAGGAGAATGGCGGGAACCCTGGAGGCGGAGCTTGCAGTGAGCTGAGATCCGGCCACTGCACTCCAGCCTGGGGGACAGAGCGAGACTCCGTCTCAAAAAAAAAAAAAAAAAAAAAAGACAAAAGAAAAAAAAAGAAACAATAAAATATGCCTATAGGATCCAGAATATAGCCTCAAACGAGCAAATCTAAGAGTTATTGGTCTCAAGGAGAAGGTAGAGAAAGAGATAGGGTAGAAAGTGTACTCAAAGGGATAATAACAGAGAACTTCCCAAACCTAGAGAAAGATATCAATATCCAAGTAGGTTATAACCAAGAAGGTTATAGAACACCAAGCAGATTTAATTCAAAGAAGCCTATCTCAAGGCATTTAATAATCAAACTCCCAAAGGTCAAAGATAAAGAAAGAATCCTAAAAGCAGCAAGAGAAGAGAAACAAATAACATACAATAGAACTCCAATACATTTGGCAGCAGATTTTCAGTGGAAACCTTACAGACAAGGGGAGAGTCACATGCCATATTTAAAATGCTGACAGAAAATAACTCTTACTCTAGAATAGTATGTCTGGTGAAAAAGATCTTGAAGCATGAAGGAGAAATAAAGGCTTTCCCAGACAAATAAAATATGAGAGATTTCATCAGCAACAGGCCTGTCCTATAAGAAATGCCAAGTTGAATACTTCAATCAGAAAGAAAAAAAAATAAGCATTAGATAATCACCAGAAAGTATAAAACTCACTGCTAATATTAAGCACACAGAGAAACACAGAATTTTTTTTTTTTTTTTTTTTTTTTTGAGGCAGAGTTTCACTCTGTCGCTCAGGCTGGAGTGCAGTGGTGTGATCTCAGCTCACTGCAAGCTCTGCCTCCCGGGTTCATGCCATTCTCCTGCCTCAGCCTTCCGAGTAGCTGGGACTACAGGCACCTGCCACCACACCTGGCTAAGCTTTTGTATTTTTGGTAGAGATGGGGTTTCACTGGAGAAACACAGAATATTATAACCCTGTACCTGTGATATGGAAACTACTCTTATCCTAAGTAGAAAGACTAAGCAATAAACCAATCAAAAATAGGAATGACAACAACTATTCAAGACATAGTCAGTACAAAAATATAAAATAGAAACAAGAAAAAGTTATGAGTGGGGGAGACAAAGTTAAGGCATAGAGTTTTTATTAGTTTTCTTTTTACTTGTTTCTGCAAATAGTGTGAAATTGTTATTAGGTTAAAATAATGGGTTATAAGATAGTATTTGCAAGCTTCATGGTAACCTCAAAAAAAAAAAAAAATACAATGGATACACAAAAAATTAAAAGCAAGAAACTAAATCCTATCAGCAGAGAAAATTACCTTCACTAGAAGAAGACAAGAAGGAAAGAAACAAGGAAGAGAAGACCATAAAGCAGCCAGAAATCAAATAACAAAATGGCAGGAGTAAGTCCTTATTTTCAATAATAATATTGAATGTAAATAGACTAAACCCTCCAATCAAAAGGCATAGGCTGACTAAATGCATTTAAAAAAGACCTTTTGATCTGCTGCCTACAAGAAACATACTTCACCTATAAAGACACATAGGCTGAAAATAAAGGAATAGAAAAAGATATTTATGCCAATGGAAACAAAACCAAAAAAACAGGAGTTACTATAATTCTATTAGATAAAATATATTTTAAGACAAAACCATTGAGAAGAGACAAAGAAGTTCATTATATAATGATAAAGGGGTCAATTCAGCAGAGGAAATAACCCTTGTAAATAAATACACACACAACACTGGAGCACCCAGATATATAAAGGAAATATTATTAAAGCTAAAGAGAGAGATAGGTCCCAATACAATAAATAGCTGGAGACTTCAGCACCCTTCTTTCAGCATTGGACAGATCTTCTAGACAGAAAATCAACAAAGAAATATCAGACTTAATCTGCACTACAGGCCAAAAGCATTTGATAGATACCTACAGAACATTTCATCCAAGAGGTGCACAGTTCATATTCTTTTCCTCATCCTATGGATCATTCTCAAAGATAAACCATGTGTTAGGTTATAAAAACAAGTCTTAAAACAAAATACTTGAAATAATATCAAGTATCTTCTCTGATTACAATGAAATACAACTAGAAATTTATAGGAGGGATTTTGGAAATGATACAAGTACATGAAAACTAAACAACATGCTGGTGAATGACCAGTGGGTCAATGAAGAAATGAAGAAAAAAATTGAAAAATTTCTTGAAACAAATGATAATAGAATCACACCATACCAAAATCTATGTAATACAAAAAAGCAGTAGGAGGGAAGTTTATAGCTATGTGTGCTTACATCAAAGAAGATGAAAAATTTTAAATGAACAATTTAAAAATGCTTCTTAAAGAACTAGAAAAGGAAGAGCAAAACAAACCCCAAATTAGGAGAAGAAAAAAAGTAATAAGAATGAGAGCAGAAATAGTTACAATTGAAATTTTAAAAAATACAAAATATCAATGAGACAAGATATTGGTTTTTTGAAAAGTTAAACAAAATTGTCAAACCTTTAGCAAGACTGACTAAAAAAAGAGAGAGAAGATTCAAATAAATAAAATCAGATATAAAAAAGGAAACATTAAAACTGATATTGCACAAATTCCAAAGATTATTAGTGGTTATTATGAGCAGCTATATGCCAATAAATTGTAAAATCTAGAATAAATGGGCAAATTCCTAGATACATACAACCCACCAATATGGAACTGGGGAGAAATCTAAAACCTAAACAGACCAATAACAAGTAACAAGATCAAAACTGTAATAAAAATTCTCCCATTAAAGAAAAGCCTGGGACCTGATGGCTTTACTCCTGAATTCTGCCAAATGTTTAAAGAAGAATTAATATCAATTCTACTCAAACAATTCTGAAAAGTAGAGGAGGAAGGAATACTTCCAAACTAATTCTACAAGGCTGTTATTATCCTGAAACCAAAGGCAGATAAAGACACATGAAAGAAAGGAAGAGAGAAGAAGGAAAGAAGAAAGGAAGGAAGGAGGAGAGAGAGAGAGAGAAGAGAAAAGAAGAAAGAAAGAAAGAAAGAAAGAAAGAAAGAAAGAAAGAAAGAAAGAAAGAAAGAAAGAAAGAAAAGAAAGAAAAAGAAAGAAAGAAAGAAAAAGAAAGAAAGAAAGAAAGAAAGAAAGAAAGAAAGAAAGAAAGAAAGAAAGAAAGAAAGAAAGAAAAGAAAAGAAAAGAAAAGAAAAGAAAGAAAGAAGAAAACTACAGGCCAATATCCATGATAAACACTAATGCAAGAATTCCTAAAAAATACTAGCAAACCAAATTCAACAATACATTAGAAAGATCATTCATCATAAACAAGTGCAATTTATCCCTGGGATGCAAGGATAGTTCAACATGCACAAATCAATCAATGTGATACATCATATCAACATAATGCAGGATAAACACCTTATGACCATCTCAATTGATGCTGAAGAAGCATTTGATAAAATTCAACATCCTTCATGATAAAAACCATTAAAAAATGGGGATAGAAGTGTACCTCAATATAATAAAGACCATATATATTAGACCTACAGCCGGTATCATATTAAATGGGGAAAACCCAAAAGCCTTTCCTCTAAGATCTGGAACATGACAAGGATGCCCACTGTCACCACTGTTATTCAACATAGTGATGGAAGTCCTAGCTAGAGCAGACTAGAGAAAGATATAAAGGGCATCCAAATTGGAAAGGAAAAAGTTAAATTTTCTTATTTACAGGTAATATGATTTTACATTTGGAAAAACCCAGTGACTCCACAGGAAAACTATAGAACTAATAAAATATTCAGTATAGTTTAGTGATAAAATTTCAGGATACAAAATCAACATACAAAAATCAGTAGCATTTCTATATGCCAATAGTGAACAATGTGAAAAAGAAATTAAAAGTAATCCCATTTATAATAGGCACACATAAAATTAAATACCTAGGAATGGATGTAACCAACGTAATGAAAACTATAAAACACTGATGAAAAATATTAAAGAGGACACCAAAAAATAAAAAAAATTCCACTTTCATGGATTGGAAGAATCAATATTGTTAAAATGCCCATACTACCCAAAGCAATCAACAGATTCAATGCAATCTCTATCAAAATACCAATGACATTCTACACAGAAATAAAAAAAAAAATCCTAAAATCTATATGGAACCACTAAGCAAAATGAACAACAGTGGAGGAATCATATTACCTGACTTCAAATTATACTACAGACCTATAGTAACCAAAACAGCATGGTACTAGCATAGAAACAGACACATAGATCGACGGAACGGAATAGAGAACCCAGAAATAAATCCACACACCTACAGTGAACTCATGTTCAACAATGGTGCCAAGAACATACACTGGAAAAAAGACAGTCTCTTCAATAAATAGTAATGGAAAAATTGGATATCCATATGCAAAAGAATGAAACTAGACCCCTATCTCTCACCATATACAAAAATCACACCAAAATGAATTAAAGACTTAAATCTAAGACATCAAACCATAAAACTACTACAAGAAACAATCAGAGGAAAATTTCAAGGGCATTGGCCTGGGCAAAGATTTCTTCAGCAATATCCCACAAGCACAAGCAACCAAAGAATGGACAAATAAGATGACATCAAGTTTAAAAAGCTTCTGCACAGCAAATAATATGATCAAGAAAGTGAAGAGACAACCCACAGAATGGGAGAAAATGTTTGCAAACTACCCATCTGAGAAGGGATTAATAATCAGACTATATAGGGAGCTCAAACAACAAGAAAAAGTCTAATAAGCCATCAAAACAAAACAAAACAAAACAAAAAAACAGAATATTTACATAGAGATTTCTCAAAAGAAGACACAGAAGTGGCAAAGAGACCTATGAAAAGGTGCTCAACATCATTGATTACCAGAGAAATGTAAACAAAACCTACAATGAGATATCATCTCACCCCAGTTAAAATGGCTTATATCCAAAAGACAGGCAATAACAAATGCTGGTGAGAATGTGGAGAAAGGGAATACTTGTACACTGGTGGTGGAAATGTAAATTAGTACAACCAGTATGGAGAATAGTTTGTAGGTTCCTCAAAAAACTACAAGTTGAGCTACCATATTATTCAGAAATTCCACTGCTGGCTATATAACCTAAAGTAAGGAAATCAGTAAATCAAAAAGATACCTGCCCTCCTATGTTTGTTGCAGCACCGTTTACAATAGCTAAGATTTGGAAGCAACCTAAGTGTCCTTCAACAAATAAATGAATAAAGAAAATGTGGTACATATCCTCAATAGAGTACTATTCAGCCATAAAAAAGAATAAGAGCCAGAAATTTGCAACAACATGGATGGAACTGGAGATCATTATGTTAGGTGAAATAAGCCAGACATAGAAAGACAAACGTTACATGTTCTCACTTATTTATGAGATCTAAAAAATAAAACAATTGAACACATGGACATAAAGAGTAGAAAGATGGTTACCAGAAACTGGGAAGGGTAGGGAGGGGCAGGGGAGAAGGTGAGGATAGTTAATGTGTAGAAAAAAATAGTTAAAATCATGAATAAAACCTACAAGTTGATAGCACAATAGCCAATAGTAACTTGATTGTACATTTTTAAATAAAGAGTATAATTGGATTGTTTGTAACTCAATGCTTACATTGGATTGTTATTAATTGGATTGTTATTAATTGGATTGTTTGTAACTCAAAGCATTTGTTTGTAACTCAAATGCTTGAGGGGATGGATATGGATACCCCATTCCCATGATGTGCTTATTTCACACTCCATGCCTACATGAAAGCATCTTGCATACTCCATAAATATACACCTACTATGTACCTGCAAAAAATTTTAAAATTAAAAAAAAAGTAGATACATTGGACTTGATTAAAATAAAAAAAACTTTTGTACATTGAAGGATACTACCAATAGAGTAAAAAGACAACCGATAGAATGAGAGGAAATACTTTCAAATCATATATCTGATAAGGGATTAATATTCAAAATACATGAAGAACTTATAAAACTCAACAATAAAAACCCAATTAAAACTGGACAAAGGACTTGAATCTACATTTCTCCAAAGAAAATATATAAATAGCCACTAAGCACATGAAATGATGCTCAAGGTTACTAATCACCAGGGAGATGCAAATCCAAATGACAATGTGATACTATTTCACACCACTTAGGATGGCTATCATGAAAAATCAAACCAACCCAAACAAAAGAAAACAAAGGCAGAAAATAATAAGTGTTGGCAAGGATGAGGAGAAATTGAAGCCCTTATGCATTTCTGGTGGGAATGTAAATTGGCATAGCCACTTTGCAAAATGATACGGCAGTTCCTCTAAAATTCAAATGTAGATTTTTTATAAAACAATTTAATGAAAAATGGGACATTGTCAGTTACAATGAACATCTGTTGAATAAGTGATTGGATAAACAAAAGAAAGAATTAATGAAAAAATGAGTTTTAGGGTAAAGCATAGCTCGTTTAAAACCTGTGTAGGGTGGCAGAGCAGCATGAAATCTGGTCAGATAACCTTGTTTGGGTTCCTCTTACTTTTATGTGCCATTGGTCAAGTTGCTTTTCTAAGACTCAGTCCTCTTATTTGTAAAGTGAGATTAATACTAATGCCTCTCTCACAAGGTTTTAGCTAAGACCAAATTAAAGCTACTTCTTTTTCCCCATTGCCTAAGACAGAAACATCTTGGTGTACAGGATGTGAGGGAGTTTGCTCAGAGCTCTAGGTGGGGAAAGAGAGGGAAGGGGACTACCATTGTAGATGCAGGACATATGCTAGAACACAGGGTTGCTTTCCATTTACTACCAGACCTGTGTTTGGTAACTTTATGCAAATAATTTCATTTTATAAGTTATTGTTTTACCATTTTTCATCTGAGGTTCTAAATCTGGAAGTGGAAGTATATGGGAAGAAGAAAGGACGGTTGATTTTGATAAGTCATCTAAAAGATGAAGAGCAAAGAGAATTAACATTAGCCACATAGGATTACTAAAAATAAGCACTGTGTCCATGGTTCTCATTTTATTATTGCAATGGGAGCAAGAAAAATAAAAGAACTGGAAACGATTTTAGCTCTTGGGTTATATAAATTTTGACCCTCAAATAACAGTTGCAGAGAATACATTCTCTTTCCAAACTGAACTTCTCCCTTGACCATCTCCTATCAAATAAGAAGAAGAATGTCTCTATTGGGGTGGATAACCAGCAAGTATGCTTGGTTCCCTCTTCTCTGCTCTTTGTACTTTCCCCTCCCTAGGCAAATGGACTTTATTTCCTTTTTAATCTTCCCTGTTAAATGCTGGTGAGAATCATTTTACACATGGCCGAATTTCCAAGCAACATCCCCACAGCGCTGAGCTGCTTTTAATCTCTGATCTTTTGTGACATGGAAAGTGAATTTTATTGATTTCTGCTCTAGCCTTGATTATTTCGTTTATTCTGTTGGCTTTAGGTTTGATTTGTTCTTCTTTCTGTAATTTTTAAGGTGAAACTCAAGGTTATTGATTTGAGACATTTCTTATGTAATAAATGCTATATGGATTCCCCTCTAAATGCTTTTTTATTGGCATCTCACACCGTTTAGTTTGTTGTAGTTTCATTTTCATTCAGTTAAAACTACTTTCTATTTCTCTTGACTTCGAGTGTTTGATTTTTGGATTATTTTGAGGGTTATATAATTTCCAAATATTTAGAGATTTTCCATATCCATTTCTGTAATTGATTTCTAATTTACTTCTTTTTTTTTTTTTTTTTTTTTTTTTTTTTTTTTTTTTTTTT
>NC_045434.1:78364450-78437210 GCF_002776525.5 Piliocolobus tephrosceles
TTTTTTTTTTTTTTTTTTTTTTTTTTTTTTTTTTTTTTTGAGATGGAGTCTGCCTCTGTAGCCTAGGCTAGAGTGCAGTGGCCTGATCTCAACTCACTGCAACCTCCGCCTTCTGAGTTCAAGCGATTCTCCTGTCTCAGCCTTCCAAGTAGCTGGGATTAGAGGCATGCCCCACCACGCCTGGCTAATTTTTGTATTTTCAGTAGAGATGGGGTTTCACCATGTTGGCCAGGCTGGTCTTGAACTCCTGACCTCAGGTGACCCACCCACCTCAGCTTTGCAAAGTGCTGGGATTACAGGCATGAGCCACTGCACCTGGTTCTAATCCACTTCTGTTGAGGGCAGAGAACATTCTTTACACAATTGTATCCTTTTACTTTATTGATACTTGTTCAGCAGATAAGCTTCTTGGAAGTAGTTTATCCCTTTAGGATTTTCACTTTAAGCTTTGTTAGTTGGGAAAAGAGGAGTTTTTAGTCTAGGGCAAATTTTGCCCCTTTACTGAGGCAAAACCATTCTAAGTATTCTATCCTATGACTCAGAGGATGTAAGGTTTTCCACTCTGGTTGGAGAGAACATGAACTGTTTCTACCTCTGTGTGATCTCTGGGATTATTTTCTCTAATACTGTTGGGTTCCCCCTCCCTTTACCCCCAGGTAGTTTTCTGTCTCATTTACACTCGGCAGTGCTCAGCTGAAGATTCAAGGGAGAACCTCCTTTCTCTACAGCTCTCTTCTGTCTGGTACTCTGCCTACGAACTCTAGGTGTCTTCCCTGGACTTACAGGTTATCTCTCTAACTTATCATTGCCACTGGACTCTCTCTAGATTTTCCCCTCCTTGTGCTACAACTTGAAAATTCTGTCTAGGCAGTAAGATGGGGTAATCGTAGGGCTCACCTTTTTCTGTTTACCATCTGTTAGGGATCACTCATTGCCTTTTGTTGCCTAATTCCAATGCCTGAAAGCTGTCATTTAATATATTTTGTCATATATGTGGTACGACTATGTATTCATTTATGTAACTTATGTGAGGTGAAAAAATAGATCCAGTCCCTGATTCTGTCTTAGTCAGAAGCAGAAATCCACTGAAAAATGAATTTAAATAACCATTTGGTAGATGTTACTCACCCAGGATACAGATTCAAGTTGAGCATGCCTTAAAACATATGCTTTGTTTTGTTTTCTTCTATTATCCTTTCAGTTTCACAGTTTGGTTTACTCAGTGCCTTCCTCTGGCTTGTCCCAGAAATCCTGTAACATCAATCTTGATTCTTTGAGCTGGGAAAAGATGTCTTTGGCCCATCCAAACTCTCCAAAGTCTGAAGAATTGGTAGTTCTCATCAAAGTTTATCAATTTGATGAATTAAACTAATGATACATAGTTATACAAATTTTGTATATGTATATACACACATATTACATACATACCCACAAATATTTTATGTTCTTTATACTATAATGACTAGTAGGCTGATATGCTGATTGGCAGAGATATCTAAACACCTAAAAACTAAAATGATCCAGCTATAATAGGATCAGGATCTAGTCTTTTGAAAATCTTTGGTATGGTCTAGAATTTCTTTTTCAATAGAGTTGTGTCCTGTTTTGTGGCTGGATTTAAAAAAGACATTTATAAAACTATTGTAAAGGTACCGGGTGAAAGAGATGCTACAATTTCACAGCATCCCTCTGTTAAGCATACTTGTGAAAGTCATGATGATGCCTGTCACATGCTTGAGGGAACAAGCAGTGTCATGGAGTTGGTGAAGATGCTGTCTGGAGTGAGGGCTCTCCAATAAACAAAGAACATCTGTCACCAATATTTCTACTTCTCATGGCATCTGCAGCTTTGCTGCTCTTTGTGTATACTTACTACAGACTTCATTTCACTTTTCTCCTCATCTTAAAAATATAGTCATTCTGCGATAGGATTAGGGTATGTCTAAGTGTGCTGCTGTATGATTTAAATCCCTGGCCCTACTATCTGAGTCCATAATCAAGCCATATATCTTCCAAGCCCCACCCTCATCTCTTCCTTCCCTAAAACTCTCTTCCCTCCCTGCTTCAACATTATCACTCAATCAGCTCCTGGACTACTCCTTCCCAAATTCCGTATTTGGAGATTTGAAGTGTTTGAAATCAACAAAAAACTAACAGATATGGGATAATATTATAACTGATTTTTAGAAGACAAAGTAAACCCTTTAATGGGATAATCTACCTCACTGAAGGAACTCTGGATCAATAGTCATCTTACATTTCAAGACAGAAAGAGTCACAGGATAGAGAAGGAGAAAAAATAATTAAAAAGCCCAGAGACTTTTCTTCTTTGAAAGCAAAGTATGTTTCATTTGGATGCAGTCATTTTTAAAAATTAAAGTAGACTTAAATTTCAATAAACCTACTTTGCACTTCCAAGATTTGAGTTACTTAAAAAGCACACATATGTTTATTGCGGCACTATTCACAATAGCAAAGACTTGGAATCAATCCAAACGTCCATCAGTGACAGACTGGATTAAGAAAATGTGGCACATACACACCATGGAATACTATGCAGCCATAAAAAAGGATGAGTTTATGTCCTTTGTAGGGACATGGATGCAGCTGGAAACCATCATTCTCAGTAAACTAGCGCAAGAACAGAAAACTGTTTGGATGAACCGAGGCAAGATGGTGCACTTCCGGGTTCTTCTTCACCACCAACTCTTACCGCGCGCGCGAAAATGCAGCCGGCGCCCGGGAAGGTGCAGACCAACTGGGCATGCGCCAGGTGACGTCAATCCGAAGAGACCAAGATTTACCTGGTCGCACCTGTGGAACGCCCCTGACACGCCCATGCCCCACCTATTGCCCTCCCACTCCTAGAAAAGCTGCTCTCCGCCATTGAGCCACGCGGCCTTCTCACAGCCCGGAGGCCTTCTTGCAGCCCCACTCCTGTCGGGATGTCGGGACTGTGGGAAGTCTGTCCGAGAGCCCCACCGCGGGGGGACTCTGCCGGCCTCCTTTGCCGGAGGCCGACAGACTTCTCCCGCACACCTTAGGTTACCAAAATAAACGTGCAGTCTTGCGCCTGACCTTTGCCTACTTGCTGGTTCTTTTGCTCGCTCTGGTGGTCTTAGAAAAACAAGACAAAAACCAAACACCGCATT
Source organism: Piliocolobus tephrosceles (assembly GCF_002776525.5). Taxonomy (NCBI): domain Eukaryota; kingdom Metazoa; phylum Chordata; class Mammalia; order Primates; family Cercopithecidae; genus Piliocolobus; species Piliocolobus tephrosceles. Next base: position 78,367,603 of record NC_045434.1, read on the forward strand.
TCTCACTCATAGCTGGGAACTGAACAATGAAATCACTTGGACTCGGGAAGGGGAACATCACACACTGGGGCCTATCATGGGGAGGGGGGAGGGGGGAGGGATTGCATTGGGAGTTATACCTGATGTAAATGACGAGTTGATGGGTGCTGACGAGTTGATGGGTGCAGCACACCAACATGGCACAAGTATACATATGTAACAAACCTGCACGTTATGCACATGTACCCTAGAACTTAAAGTATAATAATAAAAACAAACAAACAAACAAACAAACAAACAGTCGTGAAGTGGATTCCCTTAGGGTAGTGTGCTGAAGACAGAGCGTAGATCAGAATCTTTGGCCTTAATCCTTTTGCTTAGCACCTGAGGCTGCACCTTTGTAGTATTTGCATCTAAATACCTGGATATTGATAGGCGATTAAGAGAGGGAATCCCCTCTGAGGCCAAAACAGGAACTCTAGGATATGCTGGTGCTGCAGTCACCCATATCATTCCTGTGTTTATAATGCATGATCCCTGCAATGGCCAGGACGATGGAGCAGCTACGTGCCAGCCCCTATTTGCTCCTAGACTTAAATTGCTGGCTGAGTCCATGCTGGTGAATAGAGTTCATTTCTCCTTCAAAGAACTTAGGAGTCAGTCAATCAGAAAGAATAGGGGGTGGAGCAGGTTATTAAGAACAGGCTGTAGAATTAGATTAAATCTTGTCCTCACAGCTTTGTAACTGTGTGACAGAGGATGCCAATAGGGGATACTTTTCCCCCCTCCTGGTGTTTCCTTCTATGTGATGGGAATTTGTGCAAAACTTAGGAATCAGTCAAACAGAGAGTATAGCGGGTGGAGCAGGTTATTAAGAGCAGGCTCTAGAATCAGATTAAATCCTATCTTCATTGCTTTGTAGCTGTATGACCGTGGATGCTAACAGGGAACAATTTTCTCCCCCTCCTGATGTTTCCTTCTCTGTGACAGGAATTTGTGGTAAGTTATAAAAATGGACACAGATTCTTCCCCTCTCTGTAATTACACCCCTTATAAGTACCATCAATTGTTCTTCCACTCTGCCTTGGTCTTTTTCTTTGGACAATGAGATAAAACCAAATATAACTCCAACAAAGCCTTGAGAAATGCTTTCACATTGGGCCGGTCCTCTCTTGCACCTCTTGGGAGCCACTTACCTGCAGTGGGAAGGAAAGGTATTTCAAATAAGACCTGGTGACGGGGCCTGCTATCATTACAAATACCTCAAGTTCTCAAGGGGACAATAACATCTTAAATGACATTTGGAGAGAAAGGAAAAAAATGGATGTTAAGATCTCCTCCCCAGATTTGATACATTCATTGTGCCAAAATTAATCTTTACTAGGTAATTTCTTCTCATTGACTTTGGACTTCCCAGTTATGAATTCTGACAGACTGAATTGCATCTTCCTGTAGCTGAAGAAAATGAAATCTCCATCTATCTTTTTTTTTAAAATTATACTTTAAGTTCTAGGTTACATGTGCATAACATGCAGGTTTGTTACATACGTATACATGTGCCATGTTGGTGTGCTGCACCCATTAACTTATCATTTACATTAGGTATATCTTCTAATGCTATCCCTCCCCACTCCCCCTACCCCACGACAGGCCCCAGTGTGTGATGTTCCCCTTCCTATGTGCAAGTGTTCTCATTGTTCAATTCCCACCTATGAGTGAGAACATGTGGTGCTTGGTTTTTTGACCTTGCGTTAGTTTGCTGAGAATGATGGTTTCCAGCTTCATCCATGTCCCTACAAAGGACATGAACTCATCCATTTTTATGGCTGCGTAATATTCCATGGTGTATATGTGCCACATTTTCTTAATCCAGTCTATCATTGATGGACATTTGGGTTGGTTCCAAGTCTTTGCTATTGTGAAGAGTGCCACAATAAACATACGTGTGCATGTGTCTTTATAGCAGCATGATTTATTTATAATCCTTTGGTTATATACCCAGTAATGTGATGGCTGGGTCAAATGGTATTTCTAGTTCTAGATCCTTGAGGAATTGCCACACTGTCTTCCACAATGGTTGAACTACTTTACAGTCCCACCAACAGTGTAAAAGTGTTCCTATTTCTCCACATCCTCTCCAGCATCTGTTTTTTCCTGACTTTTTAATGATCGCCATTCTAACTGGTGTGAGATGGTATCTCATTGTGGTTTTGATTTGCATTTCTCTGATGGCCAGTGATGATGAGCATTTTTTCATGATTCTGTTGACTGCATAAATGTCTTCTTTTGAGAAGTGTCTGTTCATATCCTTCACCCTCTTTTTGATGGGGTTGTTTGTTTTTTTCTTGTAAATTTGTTTGAGTTCTTTGTAGATTCTGGATATTAGCCATTTGTCAGATGAGTAGATTGCAAAAATTTTCTCCCATTCTGTAGGTTGCCTGTTCACTCCGATGGTAGTTTCTTTTGCTGTGAAGAAGCTCTTTAGTTTAATTAGATCCCATTTATCTATTTTGTCTTTTGTTGCCATTGCTTTTGGTGTTTTAAACTTGAAGTCCTTGCCCATGCCTATGTACTGAATGGTATTGCCCAGGTTTTCTTCTAGGGTTTTTATGGTTTTAGGTCTAACATTTAAGTCTTTAATCCATCTTGAATTAATTTTTGTATAAGGTGTAAGGAAGGCATCCAGTTTCAGCTTTCTACATATGGCTAGCCAGTTTTCCCAGCACCATTTATTAAAAGGGAATTCTTTCCCCATTTCTTGTTTTTGTCAGGTTTGTCAAAGATCAGATCATTGTAGATATGTGGTATTATTTCTGAGGGCTCTGTTCTGTTGCATTGGTCTATATCTCTGTTTTGGTACCAGTTTGAATTGGTACTATAGTTTGTATAGTACCAATTGTACTATACAAACCAATTGTACTATACAATTGTACTATAGTTTGAAGTCAGGTAGCATGATGCCTCCAGCTTTGTTCTTTTGGCTTAGGATTGTCTTGACAATGCGAGCTCTTTTATGGTTCCATATGAAGTTTAAAGTAGTTTTTTCCAATTCTGTGAAGAAAGTCATTGGTAGCTTAATGGGGATGGCATTGAATCTATAAATTACCTTGGGCAGTATAGCCATTTTCACGATATTGATTCTTCCTATCCATGAGCATGGACTGTTCTTCCATTTGTTTTTGTCCTTTTTTATTTTGTTGAGCTGTGGTTTGTAGTTCTCCTTGAAGAGGTCCTTCACATCCCTTGAAGGTTGTATTCCTAGATATTTTATTCCCTTTGAAGCAATTGTGAATGGAAGTTCACTCATGATTTGGCTCTTTGTCTGTTATTGGTGTATAAGAATGCTTTTGATTTTTGCACATTGATTTTGTATCCTGAGACTTTACTGAAGTTGCTTATCAGCTTAAGGAGAAAATCTCCATCTATCTTAACTCTATCAGCTTTGTAGTGCTCTATGGCAATACAAGTCTATGATTTCTTCTCTAAAATTCGTGGAGTCATGTGTGTTTCTGAATTCAGACTTAGTCAGATAATGTATACCAGTTATTTACATAACACCTCTAATAGGATCTTCAGAAGTACCCTATAATCTACACATTCATATTTTGAAGCAAAGTATATGAATATTCATACTTGGCATGATACATAAAAACTATGAATCATATCAGTCAGTTGAGGTGAATATTTGCTGTCAAATACTTTTTGAATTTTGGAAATGCAAATGAGGGACTGTGGATAAGAATGCATTTGAGGGCTGGGCGTGGTGGCTTACGCTTGTAATCCCAGCACTTTGGGAGGCCGAGGTGGGCGGATCACCTGAGGTTGGGAGTTTGAGACCAACCTGACCAACATGAAGAAACCCTGTCTCTACTAAAAATACAAAATTACCTGGGCATGATGATGCACGCCTGTAATCCCAGCTACTCGGGAGGTTGAGGCAGGAGAATAGCTTGAACCTGGGTGGTAGAGGTTGCCATGAGCTGAGATTGCACCATTGCACTCCAGCCTGGGCAACAAGAGTGTGAAACTCGTTCTCAAAAAAAAAAAAAAAAAGAATGCAGTTGGCAGTCTAGGAATAAAAGTTTTTCTAGGATATTGCTCTGGAGCTGGACACAGCACACAGCTTGTTTTCTACATTTGCAAGGTATGGGGCCAGTGCTACAAAATGTTGTGTGTTCTATTCACTCTTGAGAATCTTAAAAATGTAAGGAAGATCAGAGACTCAGACTTGAGCTAACGTACAGTCTTAAGCCTGGCTGAGCTGCAGTCCCTCCTTTGAGACACAACCCAGGCGATGTTGGCCATAGAAACTTTATTCTAGGTAGGTAGTAATAACCCTTCTAACTGAGACTACAAAGGGGAAGAAGTGGGAAAATTAAACTTCCTTTGATTTTTTTATTCATATTTGAGTCACTTGGATTCAATGATAGTTTAAGGAAAAGAGAAGAAAGGAGTGAGGGAGAGAAGGAAGGAAAGAAGGAAAGATCTAGCTTACTGGCCTGGATAGAGGGGACTGAGCTGTGGACAAAGAAAAAGGCCAAAGAGTCAGGCAAAATGGGTATACATGGTGGAAAGAGGACTGGGGTTTGGGGGACTGTGGCTTAATGCTCATCAAGAATCAAGGCCACTATTACCCCTAGCACTATAGATTTGGGACTTAGGACAGCAGGCAAGTCTTCATTTCTCACTCTCTAGTGAAAAGGAATTTCTCAGCATATCAAAAGGCCTGGTTTTCAGAAGCTCAAGGCTTGGGTGGGTCCAGGCCTCCTCATGGGAGGGTGTTAGTGTTTACATCCTCCTCAGGGAGGATCCTCCTCATGTGAGGATCCAGCGCACACTAGGATCCAGAGATACATGACGGCTATCGATCTTACAAAATGTTTATTTGGGTGGTAGGAGGAATGAATACATAAATCATTGTTAACTTCTCCAGAGAAAACCATTACATAACTCTAGGTATAACTCTATTTATTAAAACTCTAACTTAAATTAAAACTTCTATTTTAATTTAGTATAACTCTAAATTAAAAACTTCTATTTTAAATAGAAGTTAAGACTTCACCGTATATTGTCAGTTACTATCTAGTAGCATTTTATACTTGGCACATGGACAATGCACATATTTTCTTTAAAAGCGCTATAACTAGAGGTCCCATGTACCTCCTAGAATATACATGATGTGACTTCCTTTGAAAGGTGACCTGCTATTTTGGCTAATAACCTTGCTGATATAAATGTCATGGAGAGATTACTAAACATTTTTTTTTCATTTCTTACAAGAAAAGAGATATCTCTCTCTCTTCAGTTCAATGGTTTACCTGAAGTCACAGGGTGTCTTGATGGAGCAGCCAACACTAGGACCTATATAATTGTATTTATGGGTGACTCTGCCTGACCTTCCCATCTCCGTGGGCAGTAACATAGCCCTGGCATGCATCCAAAAATGGCATGGCAACAATCACCTTTGTTTTATTTTACTTTGTCATCAATGGTTAATATTTCCTGGCACATCAGAAAAGGATTACATCTGGATTCACAGGCTTCCTTCTCCTATTGGTAGCCTTTGTGATTTGTCATAAGCTGTGGATCATTAAATAAGCATGTCTTTTAATCATGACCGGTCTGGGAACAGCTTAGACTAACAATCCTAAGAAAAATCTGCCGCTCTTTCCTAAGTCAGATTCCTTTCAATAGAACCGTATTATGTTGGGCTTTGTTGTATTTCCTGCTTTGGTCCAATAATGGGGCTTTAGTGACCTTTGTTTGTTTTGAAGAAGGATGACAGATTTCCTGCAGCTCTTTCTACAAGCAGGCAGCTGCAGAAACATCACAGTAATAAACCAAACATATCTGGGCACCCAGGAAAGCTCCTAAACATTCACTATCCTTTTATTCTTTGCTCTGGGGACTTTCTTCTGATATGATATGGGAGACATTTTCCACCCAAAGTTCTTGACCCTGCCATCAACCATGGTCAGTCTCCTTTTTCAACCCTGTGGTTAGGTAACTGTTGTGTTTTTTTCCACTCAGATGTTGATTATTTGTCCCACCCAGTCATTCAGAATGTACAGATTTGATCACAATGAGAGGTAACCTTGAACACACAGACTGTACATTGATTAAATAAATTTTACACATCGTACTATGTCACTTAACTCAGGTGGAGATGAGGTAAAACTATAGATCACATTTGTAAATTCATTTTCTATATTAATTCTCACTTGAAACAATTCTTATGGATATTTAGGAAATACGAAGCAAACTTTGAATACTTCACTTTTGCAAGAATGCAGCCTATCTCTCTAGCTACCTATTTTATTTTTTAGAATAAACTGGGGCCTGCCCAAGTAAATTACTTTGTTTTTTTATGTTTTTGCATTGTAAATTAAAATATGTACAGAAAGACATGAAGCAAGCTGAAAGGCTTCCAGTTTCATCCACGTCCCTGCAAAGGACATAATCTCTTTCCTTTTTATTACATGGTGTATATGTACGACATTTTCTTTATCCAGTCTATCATTGATGGACATTTGGACTGATTTCATGTCTTTGCTATTGTGAATAGTACTGCAATGAACATGCGTGTGCATGTATCTTTATAATAGAATGCTTTATACTCTTTTGGGTATATACCCAATAATGGGATTGATGAGTCAAATAGTATTTCCAGTTCTCAATCTTTGAGGAATCGCCACACAAAACAACTGCAGGGTTTTATGAGTTACTGCAAGGCAGAAATTATTGTTACCATCACTCAGATCAAGAGATAAAATTTGTTAACACCTTAGAAGCCGTTTCAGCCATAGTCCTCTCTGCCCAATTTTAATCACAAACTTGTATTTTCTTGTTAACTTTTGTGAATTTCTTTATACTTTTATTACTCCAGTGAACATCCCAGGAGCTTCAGTTAGTCTGATCCACTTAAAGAAAACTGATACATCTTTTAAGTCTTCTCCTTTTATCCCTTTCTTTTCTTTATAATTTATCTATTAAAGAAAAAAAGGGCATTTGACCTGGATATTTGTCTGCAGTCTCGATTTTGCTCATTGCCAACAAAAAGTTCAGTTCAGCCTGCTCCTGTATTCCTGGTATTGGCTGCAAACTGGATCAGATCAGACAGATCCTGCTCCGACTCAGTTCCTACCCATGTGTCAGGACTGTAGGCAGTGGTATGTTTTTACAATGGGAGACATTCGATATCTGGGTGTCTCTCTTTTTGTGATGTTAACAGCCAATGATACTTGATGACTGGATCCCTTACTAATTTGGGGAATTGCAAATGGGGTCATCCTAATTCTATCATTAATTTTCATTTATGAGATGGGAAGCTTTTATAGCCCCACCTTCCCTTCATCTACAATTTGGTTGTCTACTGATAAGTTATCTTGATTCCGCTTCCAGATATTTGTGTGTGTGTGTGTGTGTGTGTGTGTGTGTGTGTGTGTGTATCTATGTGGAAGGAAATTCTGGGGGTTAGTTTAAAGGATTTATTGGGGACTGACTGCTCCAGCCCCTTTAGGATACGCTGCAGGCCTCTTCCTGTAATTGACGCTCGTGCTGGACAATACCCTTTCTGGTGCTAACCCGGAACTGGTCCATGACACTTTCCACTGCACTGGCTACTCCGGGCTTCTTCTGGTTGTGGATATTTGAGGCAACTCAAACACCAACACAGAGCTTTTGGGTGCTGATATTTTGCCCTCAACCCCTTGTAGTTTGAGAATTGTGGAGAAAAGCTGCTATCTAGTTTTATTTTTGATATGACTATTATCCTTGCATTTTTCTTTTGCTGTCTGGTTCTTCTTTCTTTTTCATGGTGGGGTTTGGAATGATTGGAAAGCAATGCAGCCAACCCTGCTGACTCCTTCTAGAACCATATTTTAATTGGTTTCCTAGACATGAAGGGTAAGTCACATGCAAAAGTGTGTGTGTGTGGAGGGGGGGTGAAATTGTAAGGAGAAGTCTATTTCATCAAAAGTACTAGAACTCCAGTTTTAATTTTTAAAAAATTGTTTTTATTTTTCAAAAAATTGTCATGGTGGCACATGCCTGTAATCCCAGGTACTTGGGAGACTGAGGCAGGAGAATCACTTGAACCTGGGAAGCGGAGGTTGTGGTGAGCCAAGATTGCATCTTTGCACTTCAGCCTGGGCGACAAAAGTGAAACTCCGTCTTAAAAAAAAAAAAAAAAAAAAAAAAAAAAAAAAATTGTCTCATTTTCTGCATCTTGCAAAGCTTGTAAGAACTGTTTCAGCTATAAATAAACCTCTTGCTTTGCTGTTGGACTCACCTGGGTTCAACCCTGGCTGTGCCATGGATTGACTCTGTGACCTTGGGAAAGTTAATTAAGTGATCTGAACCTAATCTGAAATTCAGAAAAAATATTATTCATCTCATGAATCCAGTTTTTCCAAGGCCATTCTCATATTTTCTTTCTTTCTGCTCCCACTTTCACCTCCTACTAATACCCCCTACAAATTCCAATTTTTACCCCATAAAAGTCTCTTGACTCTGTTCATTTTTCTCCATCTTCACTACCACTGCCATATCCATTCTAATACGAAGTAGTATCTTCTCTTGCCTGGGCTAGTCAAATACTCTCCTAAACTATCTGCCGGCAGCCGTTCTGGGCTCTCTTGTACCCATTCTTTAGACTCAGGCAGAAGAATTTCAAAACATAGTTGTATTAACCTTTTGCTTAAATAACACTGATTATGTCAACTCGTTCCTAAAGCTCTTTGTAGTCTTCTCATTGTTTATAAGATGAGGTGCAATTTATTTTGAACTAGAAGGTCTGGCCTCTGCCATCTTTCAAGCATATCTCACATCTCTCTCTTCATTTCCCTTTTCAGTTCCAGTGGCACTGGCCTACCCTCATCACAAGAACTTTGCATATGCACTATCCTCTTCTTGAAATGATCTTCCCTCCTTTTGTTGCTAAGTTAACTCTTAGTGATCCTTCAAATCTCAGAGTAAGCATTTTGCTCAGGGGAAGTCTTCTCTGACCTCGTAAGTAGCACAGATCCTATACAGCAACAGTGCTCCTGCCTCAGCATGTGGAACACTGATTTATGACAGTAAGTCATTAATGTCTCTTTACTGCACTAGAGTTTAAACTCCATAAGGGCCGGGGGAACGTTGTCACCACGGTATCCCCAGCCCAATCCCTGGCACATGGTACTTAGACAATTTTTATTAAATGAATGAATGAATGATTTTTTAGATGGTTATAAACACAAAAAACTTTTGCTAGTGTTGTGAACTGCTCTAAGCTATTTGGTTTTATGTGATAATTAAGTTCTTTAAAACCATCTCAGTAGCCATGGAGGTCATGGGGTTAGTCACTTCCATTCAACCTCATTAACAGGTTATGACAAAACCAAGTCTCAGATTGCATGTGCCACCCACACAAAAATCACACAATCAGTGTTGTCAACATGATGGTTTTGTAGACCTCTGTGCTTCTTGATTGTCTGAGAAAATTGATTGAAAGTCATGACCTAGACAAATCCAAGAGTATCCTTGAGTGGGATTAATCCATGTATGACATTTGGAGAATTTTCCTCAGGTTGTAACAACTGGGCTATTCAGAATTCCAGAGCTCTCTGGACTTTCCAAACTCAGACACTACCTTAAAGCAAAACCACCGAAGCCTATGGTTTTTTAGGCTCCTGATTTATCCCTTTATCTTGGAGTATCACTTTCGTTAAAGCCCAGAATTCTAAGAAAAAATAGTGCAATAAAGAATAAAGCAGTTATTGTGTACACGTGATTATTGTAGGAATAAAGCAAAAAAATAGAAAGGAACTTCCCTCATTAAGAAAAAGTCGAAGTCATTGTTCCCTAGCCATATAATAGTCACTCAAAACAATTCAGATAATTGTGATTTATTATGAACATTCCCCACGCACCTGAAGGCTGAGCTTCCCTGTGCCTGTAATGAGTGAGTCATTATAAATTGTTTGTGTAATAAAGAGAGGAAAACAACAAGCTCATATCTCTCTCACACAAATGATAAGGTGACACATACTTAATCAAAATAAAGGACACTTAAATACTCCAGAGGTCAGTTTTCAAAGGAATTCTTGAGCAGTGTTCTTTTCAGTTAACAGAGAAAACAAAATTCAGGAAAAGGATATAATAATCATTCAAACTAGATTAATAGTTCAAAACTGGGGGTGATTTTGCACCCTTAAGGGACACTTTTTGGTTGTCACCACTGAGTGATGTCTGGCATCTGGTAGGCAGAGACCAAGGATGTGGCGGCTTAACATCCTACAATGTACAGGACTGCACCTCCCACCCCACCCACCCACTCAGCAAGGAACATTGGCCCAAAAAGTCAATAGTGACACCCCTGAGAAACCCTGGGTTAGGTCATAGATGAGGAATGAGTGAAGCTGAGAAGGACCTGCAGATCATTATAACTATGCTGGGTTTCAAGAGACAGTGACTCATACAAGTCACCAAATATCTGTAAGCTGAGCTAAGCCTAAGTTCTTTCTACTCCACCATACTCTTATTATCGGCTACATCTTGTTTTGTGTCCTTGAGGACATGTTGAAAATAAATGAAGGGTGAATTTTATAGTAAGGTGAGGCATTCAAGGAAACAAAGACTTAAAATGTAGTTGATTTTTTGAAGTAGGTATTATAATTTTTATACTTATCTTTAATATAATCTTTCCTAATTATTTTATTATTCTCTTCTCCTCCATCTTCTTCTTTCCCCACCTCCCCACTAGCGGTTTCCATCCCCATCAGCATATGACCTTCCATATTTTTTAAGTTTATAGAGATATAAAGACATAAACAGGCTGGTCATGGTGGCTCACACCTGTAATCCCAGTGCTTTGGGGGGCAGACGTGGAGGGATTGCTTGAGACCAGGAGTTTGAGACCAGTCTGGACAACATAACAAGACCCTGTCTCTACAAACAAAAAATAATTTAAATTAGCTGGATGTGGTGGCACATGCCTGTGCTCACAGTTACTTGGGAGGCTAAGGTGAGAGGCTCACTTAAGCCCAAGAGTTCAAGGCTGCAGTGATTTATGATTGCACCACTGCATCCCAGCCTGGGCTACAGAGCAAAACCTTGTCTCTAAAAAGAGAGAGAGAAAATAAACAAAGGACATAAACACTTATGTATTACACATATTCCTACATATACTTCTGGCATTTTTGTTTTATAAGTATGGATTCATATAACATAATTTCCTACAATTGGCTTTTGTCATTCAAAAATATTTCCTGGGAAGTCTTTTCAAGACAACTGTTGTAACTCTCTTTCTTCATTTAATGGTGTTTGTCTACCATAATTTATTTAATCATTTCCCTATTGATGGACATTTATTTTGAAGTGAGATTGCATATTTGGGAGATTCCAGGTAAACCTAGAGGTAAGAGAAGCATCTTGCTTAAAACTAGAAACTCTAAGGCTGGTCGCAGCAGCTCATGCCTGTAATCCCAATACTTTGGGAGGCCAAGACAGGTGGATTGCTTGAGGTCAAGAGTTCAAGACCAGTCTGGTCAACATGGTGAAACCCTGTCTCTACTAAAAATACAAAAATTAGCCAGGTGTAGTGGTGCATGCCTATAATCCCAGCTACTTGGGAGGCTGAGGCAGGAGAATCACTTGAACCCAGGAAGCGGAGATTGCAGTGAGCCAAGATCACACCATTACACTCTAGCCTGGGTTACAGAGCAAGACTCCATCTCCAAAAGAAAAAAGAAAAGAAAAGAAAAGACACTCTATAAAAGGGAAGATTAAATTAAATGACACCTGATTTTAAAAGTAAAACTTTAAATAAAATTAAATTTACTAAATGAAGTTAAAATATGTGTGGAAAAGTATGAGCAATTTCAACAATGTTTACTTTGGGGAAATGTTTATGATGCAAATAGTAGGCAAAATAATTAATTACAATATCCAAATAGCTTTTGTAAATTGCTAGAAAACTGGGTAAAGAAAAGTCACATGCAACTCATTGAAAATTATATGCAAATGGCCACCAAACACATGAAAATATGTTCAAATTCTGTAGAAGCCACAAAACAGCAAATTAATGATGTGCTATGACTTTGTACTTATCACGCTAGCAAAAAATTAAAAAGAATCATAATACTTACTGCTGGCAGAGATGTGTTAAAAAGGATGTTCTCATATATTTCTGATAACAATGCAAATTGCAAACCAATTTGGAAAACAGACCAGATTAATTTTTATGCATTTTTATCTGGTCATAGAAGCAACTGCTGTTAAAGTGGTTTGGGAAAAGAACAGCTGAAAGAGATTTCTTTGGTAGCTTAAAATACTGGTGGAACAGCAAAATAAGAGTGACAAATAAGCTTCAATCAGTATGGACACTTTAACTGCCCAGTGGACAATTCTATCATATAATTCAAGTCAGATATGCAGTAGTTCTATCTCTTTCCTGAATTTCTGGATGGTAGTAGTGTGAAGTTCTTGGGGAAATCATGGTGGGGAGAGGATGTCTGATATATGGATTCCTAAGCTGTGATTTAAGCTGGATTTCAGATACACCAGGATTAAATGCTGACATGAAAGGGACAAAGCTATCAAGTGCTTGATGATTCTAACTGTGGCTAAATCTGAAATCAGCTGGCAATAGAAGACACAAAGGCACAGGTGGCAGGGAGAGGATGAGTCTGGAGCAATTCTCATGTACAGGATACTGTCCTTGAAGCTTAGCAACCTGGCCAAGTATGGAGGGGCCATGTCCAATGAGGGAGGGTGTCCTGGGTGAGAAAAAAGCAAATTCACGGTCTGCACAGGGGATTCATCTCTTTTTGTTCCTCTCTTCTCTTGGTCCCTAGACTCACCACCATAGATCATGTCTTTGAAAGTCAAAGGAGAAGGAAGAGAGCTCAAGTCCCAGAGGACTAGGGTATAAATTAGGGTATAAATAAGTGTATAAATTGAAACTCTGCATTGTAACTAATTTCAATGCAAATGAGGACAAATACCAGTAGAAATTATCTATTAAGCCTATTGCGGAGTGAGGATATTATGAAAACAGTCTCCAAACCTAAATTTAGGACACATGGTCTCATAAATATAAATGTTCTCTTAAGAACAATAGAATGGGCTATTTTCCACTGGGATCATTTCAGAACATCTGAGGAATATAATCACTATGAATACATGGAGAAATGTAATGGCAAATTAAGTTTCAGGTCAACTGGGATGAGGGCACAGGATAATCTGTAAGTCCTTTCTCACTCTCTACTTCCAGGCCCAGATGCCAACCTCACTCCTCCCAATCTGGTTTGTAGCACAGGGGACAGGGCAGGCCACAGAACTGTAGAAGGAAGTGAGAGCCCAGTCTCTGTTTCCCTCATTCTTTTTCCCAATAACTGCTGAACAGCCAACACACCTGCCAAAATAATTTGAAAGAAGCCCAGCATTAGAGCAAGGTCTGAGCAAAGTGCAAACTAAAAATGGGGCCCTAATATGCAAGACTGTCTAAGCAATCACTGAGATTTATGATATTAATACCCACGATTTTTCATAAAGGCAGCAGAAGGTGTGCTTCCTACATGCGAGAGTGGAACTTGGCCCAGATCCCCAGTGTCGGCTCCTATAATCAAAGCCAATAGGCAGCCTCCCCCGGGCAGAGGCAAGTACAAGTACAGCCACCCATTCCAGGGTAACAAAGCACTCCCCCTCCATCCACACTATAACCATCTAGGCTCTATCACTTAGGTGAGAGTTGTGTTTAGAATGAAGATGTTAATAATAAGACTTTATGAGTCGGAGCCCCAGAAAAAATTTGGCTTGGAGTCTGGGTTTTGCAGACATTAGACTCAGAATGGGTATGTTGATTGATTGTATTCAGCCAAGAATAAACCTTTCTTGTGCAGCTGAGTCACAAGACCATTTGGTGCAATTGTTAATAGCTGAAAACTCAGTAATAAGTTCCATATTTCACAAGTGGTGTCTCATACCAGAGATGTTTCTTCATCAACCTGGACATGTTCCTTGCTTAAATATAATCTTGGTAGTGATGGCAGGTACATTTTAAGTTCATGCTTTTTTAGGTACCAGATGTGCCTGCTACAGATAATACTCAGATGTTCCATGGCTTTCTACAAGGTGGGGTATGATTTGATTTTTTTTCACCAGAAAACAAATTTTAAGTGAAATTGGTATATAACAAGGAAGATTGTTCAAGTGCATCGTTATAATCCAAAGGTTGTTAAAAATCCACTTTTTTTGAGTAAAGAAGATAGTAAAAAGAAATATTATTTTTATGATGAACAAGAGAAAAACAATTATGGTCTTAAGCCAAACAAACATAATCAGGCGTCAGGAAACTTCAAACATGTAGTTTCACTGCAAAGCCAACATTTTAAACTTTCTCCGTGGTGGCCTACTGCTGTCAAGAGACTCTCGTTAAAGGAGGAGAGAATTAATACATACATGTCATAATCATGTGACAGATAGGTACTGTGAAAGCCAACCCTGTAGCTATTTTAAGGAGTCCTCAGGGAAATCGAAAATGTAGGGTGGAACTTCTATTTCTAGCAAGATGAGGAGTAAGATATTGTTTTAAAAAATACAAACTAAAAATAAAGTAGAATAAATTGACTTTTTAAAAAGTTTAAAATATATATTTGAGCCTACTCATGTGATTAAAACAGTGAATGTGTTAATCAATAGTAATATGTAAAATAAGAAAAAGATAACCTAAATTGTTTAAGTTTCTTGTACTGTTATAGGGAGAAGATATCAATGAACTATAGATGTTGGTAAGTTGTACACACATACTAAATTTCTAAGGTAATCACTAAAAATACTAGAATGTACACTTTCCAAGAAAATCAAGCACTCCAAAATAAGTAAGAAAAGCACAAAGGAGAAATTAGAAAAGTAGAATAAATACAAAGGCAAAGTAGAATACATGTGCTTATATTGTTATATAATAAATATAAATTGTTTTCCTATCCAAAGACAAAGATTGTGAAACTAATATATCTTTTTAATCCAACATCTGCTATTTACAATAGATACTTCTAAAACATAAGGACACAAGAAAGATTAAACTAATGAGAAAAAATACTAGGCAAACTAATCAAAGGAAACCTTATGTAATTTTATGACTGTCAGAAAGGTAAGACTTTAATAAAAGCATAATTAAGGATAAAAAAGGCCTCATGCCTGTAATCCCAACACTTTGGGAGGCCGAGGCAGGTGCATCACGAGGTCAGGAGTTCAAGACCAGCCTGGCCAAGATGGTGAAACCCTATCTCTACTGAAAATATAAAAATTAGCTAAGCATAGTGGTGCATGCCTGTAGTCCCAGCTACTCAGGAAGCTGAGGCAGGAGAATCACTTGAACCCAAGAGGTGAGGTTGTAGTGAGCTGAGATTGTGCCACTGCACTCCAGACTGGGTGACAGAGAGAGACTCTGTCACAAAAAAAAAAAAACTACTACATAAGATTTCAGCTTTAATTTATCAAGGAAAATAAACAAATCTAACCTTGAATATTTCTAATAATGTAGTTGCAAAATATACAAATAAAATGGCAGATGTATAAAAAGAAATGGAAGATTTTTTACTGTCACAGTGGTGGGAGAGTTTTATGTCTATTTCTGATTTCATATATATATATATTTTTTTTCATTATATTAAACAAAAAAAATCCAGATGGATACCCCCAATTAACCTGATTTGATCATTACACATTGTGTGCCTGTACCAAAGCATCACACGTACCCCATAAAAATATACAACTACTATTTACCCATAATAGTTAATTTTATAAAAAGAGAAAAAAAATCTAGTAAAGTTACTATCTAACAAACAACATATGTAAGGATTTTCTCTCAATAATTCAAAAATGAAAATTATTTTAAGGTATTTGGATTATTTATGAAACTTACCATCTACTAGGATATAAAAAACACTAATACATCTTAAAGAATACGTACTATACAGATTATTTTACCCAGTCACAACGCAATGAAATAGAAATAGATAGTCAAAAGATAGCTTTAAATCCATAAAAAGTCATAGCTGAAATAATTTGAAAGCAATAAATAGCCTACAATTGAATTATAACACAAAGTATAAAATAAATATCCATCAGTTTATACTGACATAAATAAATTATCGAATAAACAAATAACAGAGAAGAGACAAATCTACCATGCAGAGAAATTTCAAATAATTTGTGTAAATATCCTCATGCCGTCTCTCCTAGAGGAGCATAACTCTCCATCCTGTAATGTGAACTGCGTATAGTGACTTCCTTCTAAAGGGCACAGTGTAGAAAGTGAAAAAAAGAATAACTTAACAGTAGAGAAATTTGACAAACACTACTTGAGGGAAAGTGATCAAAGTTAACATCATTAATGATAAGTCATGTCAATATTACATCCCTACGAAATGATGTGATGAAAATGGCATTTTACTTTCCCCCCCAAAACCATAACCCCCTAACCATGAGAAAATGATTAGACAAATCCAAATGAAGAACATTTTACAAAATAACTGACCAGTGCTCTGTAAAATTATCAAAGTCATCAAAAGTAAGAAAAGTCTAACAAATTGTTACTCTGTAAGGGAGTTCAAAGAGACAAGATAGATAACTGAAATGTAGTATTCTGGAACAGAAAAAAATAGATAAGAACAAAAGAAATATAAACAAAGTATGAGCTTTAATTGTTAATAACATATTAATATTGTTTCATCAGTTTTAATAAATTTACCATAATATTGTTAGAAGTTAATAATAAGTAAACTGAGCGTAGGGTATGTGGAAACTCTCTGTAGCCTACGTGTTATCCTTGCAACTTTTCTGTGACTCTGAAAGTATTGTAAAATAAAAAGTGTATTTTAAAAAGTCCGTAAGTTTAGAAATAAAATAAACATTGCCTTTGAAAACCTACAAAATTCTAAGTGAAAATTGGTAAATGGAACAGAATTATTATAAAAATACTACTTTCAAAATGTGTGGGATTTAGCTAAACAGTAGTTTAAAAAAGGTATACAGCCTTAAATGTTTATCCTAGAAAGAAGAAAAGTTAAAATTTAATTAGCTAGGTGTTCAATTTATGGAATTAGAAGGATTATCATAATGAACGTAAGTAAAATAAAATAATAAAATAAAGAACAATAATTTTAAAAATACAAAGTAATTATATGAGAAAGGATAAACATAGACAAAAACTGGTTGTTTGAAAAGACATAAAAATTGGCAAGATTAATCTGGAAAAAAAGGAAGAGTGGCAACATTAATCTAGAAAAAAAGTAACAGTCCCCCTCCCCCAAAAAATATTAGATATTTTTAAAAGACATAATTATAGATGCAGCAGATTTTCTTAAAGGTATATGTTATTAAAAGTTTGTGCCAACATATTTTAAAACCTAGATGAAATGGAGAGAAAATATGAAAACTGATTTAAGAACACCATGTGACAAAAAATGAGCTTCAGTTATTCAAGCTCAGAGATGAGTTATTCAAATGTTTAAGGAACAGAGAATTCTGTCCTTACACCAAATCTTCCAAAGAATTGCAAAAATAAGGCCACTCCCAACTATTTTATGAGGCTCATATAACCTGAATATTAAAAAAGAAAAGATAAGAACATTCTGAGAACAAAATCAGACAAGTTCTGATTTATAAACATAGATGAAAAAAGCTAAGAAAAAGTGTTAGCAAACTGAATTCTATATTGTAGAAAACAAAAATACATGCTGGCTGAGCTAATTATATTCCAGGAATACAAGGCTGGGTCAATCATAAAAAAATCTGTTAATGTGATTAATGACACGGACAAATCAAACTAAAAAATCATATGATTTCTTCAATATATGCAGAAGAGGCATGCAATATACTCAACATTCATTCTTTATATTTAAAAATTCCTTAATAAACTCAGGTAAGAGGAGGATACTTCAACCTGAAAGAAAGGCACTACAACATTTTAAAATCATTATTCTAAATAGTAAAACTCTTAAAATGTTTCTGTTAAAATTAGAAGCATGACACATCTTCCTCCTATCAAAATTTCATTTAACATTATATTAGAGGTTTTGTCTAATGTATTTTTAGTTCCTTGAGCAAAAATCTATTTTTAGAAGAAAAAAATCTTGTTATTTTCAAATGATATAATCCATATAGAAATTTCAGAGGAACTTGCAGACTCTTACTTTTAGACTTAGAGAAGTTTATGCAGATTGTCTATAAGTATAAGCTGCAACTAGAAGATATAATAATGAGTCATCATTTACCATATCAATTAAAATACAAAACATCCACAAAGATAAAAAAAGTAAAACCTTTATAAACTTTGAGTGACTTTAAATATCCAATTTAACCAAGATATATACCACGTACATGGTTAATAAGACTTAAATTACAACTATGTCAATGCTCCACAAATTTAATAGATTGATTTTATGTTATTCCTATCAATACCCCAACAGGGCTTTCCACAGAACTTGACAAACCAATCTTAAAACTTATATGAAAAAGCAAAAGGACAAGAATAATCAAAAGGCCCCTGGGATTTTCTTTGTTGGAAGGTTTTAATTACTAAGTCAATCTCTTCATTTCTTGTTTGTCTTTTCACATTTTCTAGTCCTCCATGAATAAGTTTTGGTACTGTATTAGTCCATTTTCACTCTGCTGATGAAGACATGCCTGAGACTGAGTAATTTTTAAAGAAAAAGAGGTTTAATGGATTCACAATTCCACCTGGCTCGGGAGGCCTCACAATCATGGTGGAAAGTGGAAGGCACGTCTTACATAGTGACAGACAAGACATAATGAGAGCTTGTGAAGGGAAGCTTCTCTTTATAAAACCATCAGATCTCATGAGACTTATTCACTACCATGAAAATAGCACAGGAAAGACCTGCCCACGTTATTCAATTACCTCCCACCGGGTCCCTCCCACAACCTGTGGGAATTATGGGAGCTACAATCCAAGATGAGATTTGGGTGGGGACAGAGCCAAATCATATCATTCCACCCCTGGCCCCTCTCAAACCTCATGTCCTCACATTTCAAAATCAATGATGCTTTCCTAACACTCCCCCAAAGTCTTAACTCATTTCAGCATTAACTTAAAAGTCAGCAGTTCAAAGTCTCATCTAAAACAAGGCAAGTCCTTTCTAGCTATGAGCCGGTAAAATAAAAAACAACTTAGTTACTTTCTAGATAAAATGGGTAAATGCAGCCATGCCAAATGGGAGGAACTGGCCAAAATGAGGGGCTATAGGCCCCATGCAAGTCCAAAATTGAGCAGGGGAGTCAAATCTTAAAGCTCCAAAATGATCTCCTTTTATTCCATGTCTCACATCCAGGTCACGTTGATGCAAGAGGTGAGTTCCCATGGTCTTGAGTAGCTCTGCCCCTGTTGCAGGGTACAGTCTTTTTCCAGGCTGCTTTCACAGATTGGCATTGAGTGTCTAAGGCTTTTCCAGGTGCACAGTTCAAGCATTCAGTGCATCTACCATTCTGGGGTCTGGAGGATGTTGGCCCTCTTCTCATAGCTCCACTAGGCAGCAGTCCAGTGGGGGATTCTGTTTGGGGGCTCCCACCTCACATTTCCCTTCCACACTGCCCTAGAAGAGGTTCTCCATGAGTGCCTCACCCCTGCAGCAAACTTCTGCCTGGACATCCAGGCATTTCCATACATCCTCTGAAATCTAAGCAGAGGTTCCCAAACCTTAATTCTTGACTTCTATGCACCTGCAGACCCAACAACATGTGGGAGCTGCTAAGGCTTAGGGCTTGCACCCTCTGAATCCATGGCCTGAGCTGTATCTTGGCCCCTTTTAGTCATGGTTGAAGCAACTGGGATGTAAGGCATCAAGTCCCTAGAATGCACACAGCAGAGGGACCCTGGGTCCAGCCCACAAAACCATATATTTCCTGCTGGGCCTCCAGGTCTGTGATGGGAGGGGCTGCTGCAAGGGTCTTGGACATGCCCTGGAGACATTTTCTCCATTGTTTGTGGATTAACATTCAGCTCCTTGCTACTTAGGCAAATTTCTGCAGCCAGGTTGAATTTCTCCTCAGAAAATGGGGTTTTCTTTTCTATCACATTATCAGTCTTCAAATTTTCTGAACTTTTGTGATCTGTTTCCCTTATAAAATCAAATGCCTTTAACACACCCAAGTCACCTCTTGAATGCTTTGCTGCTTAGAAATTTCTTCCACCAGATACCCTAAATCATCTCTCTGAAGTTCAAAGTTGCACAAATCTCTAGGACAGGCAAAATGCTGCCAGTCTCTTTGGTAAAACATAACAAGAGTGACCTTTGCTCCAGTTCCCAACAAGTTTCTCATCTCGATCTGAGACCACCTGAGTGTGGATTTCATTATCTATTATCATCATCGCATTTTGGTCAAAGCCATTCAACAAGTCTCTAGGGAGTTCCAAACTTTCCCACATTTTTCTCTCTTCTTCTGAGCTCTCCAAACTCTTCCAACGTCTGCCTGTTACCCAGTTCCAAAGTTGCTTCTACATTTTTTGATATCTTTTCAGCATTGCCCCACTCTATGGGTACCAGTTTACTCTATTAGTCCATTTTCATGCTGCTGATAAAGACATACCCAAGATCGGGGGGCGGAGCAAGATGGCCGAATAGGGAAAGCTCCAGTCTCCAACTTCCAGCGTGAGTGACACAGAAGACCGGTGATTTCTGCATTTTCAACTGAGGTACTGGGGTTATCTCACTTGGGAGTGCCGGACAATCTGTGCTGGTCAGCTGCTGCAGCCTGAGCTGTGAGAGCTGAAGCAGGGCGAGGCATCGCCTCACCTGGGAAGCGCAAGGGGGAAGGGTATCTCTTTTCCTAGCCAGGGGAACTGAGACACACAACACCTGGAAAATCAGGTAACTCCCACCCCAATACTGCGCTTTAAGGAAACGGGCACACCAGGAGATTATATCCCACACCTGGCCAGAAGGGTCCCATGCCCACGGAGCCTCCCTCATTGCTAGCACAGCAGTCTGCAATCTAACCACGAGGCAGCAGCGAGGCTGGGGGAGGGGCGCCCGCCATTGCTGAGGCTTAAGTAGGTAAACAAAACCGCTGGGAAGCTCCAACTGGGTGGAGCTCACAGCAGCTCAAGGAAACCTGCCTGTCTCTGTAGACTCCACCTCTGGGGACAGGGCACAGCTAAACAACAACAAAAAATGCTTTGAAGGGAGCAGGGGGTTCTCCCAACACGGAGGTTGAGATCTGAGAAGGGACAGACTGCCCGCTCAAGTGGGTCCCTGACCCCTGAGTAGCCTAACTGGGAGACATCCCCCACTAGGGGCAGTCTGACACCCCACACCTCACAGGGTGGAGTACACCCTGAGAGGGAGCTTCCAAAGTAAGAATCAGACAGGTACACTCGCTGTTCAGCAATATTCTATCTTCTGCAACCTCTGCTGCTGATACCCAGGCAAACAGGGTCTGGAGTGGACCTCAAGCAATCTCCAACAGACCTACAGCTGAGGGTCCTGACTGTTAGAAGGAAAACTATCAAACAGGAAGGACACCTATACCAAAATCCCATCAGTACGTCACTATCATCAAGGACCAGAGGCAGATAAAACCACAAAGATGGGGAAAAAGCAGGGCAGAAAAGCTGGAAATTCAAAAAATAAGAGCGCATTTCCCCCTGCAAAGGAGCGCAGCCCATCACCAGCAACAGATCAAAGCTGGTCAGAGAATGACTTTGACGAGATGAGAGAAGAAGGCTTCAGTCCATCAAACTTCTCAGAGCTGAAGGAGGAATTACGTACCCAGCACAAAGAAACTAAAAGTCTTGAAAAAAGAGTGGAAGAATTGACAGCTAGACTAATTAATGCAGAGAAGGTCATAAACGAAATGACAGAGATGAAAACCATGACAAGAGAAATACGTGACAAATGCACAAGCTTTAGTAACTGACTCGATCAACTGGAAGAAAGAGTATCAGTGATTGAGGATCAAATGAATGAAATGAAGTGAGAAGAGAAACCAAAAGAAAAAAGAAGAAAAAGAAATGAACAAAGCCTGCAAGAAGTATGGGATTATGTAAAAAGACCAAATCTATGTCTGATTGGGGTGCCTAAAAGTGAGGGAGAAAATGGAACCAAGTTGGAAAACACTCTTCAGGATATCATCCAGGAGAACTTCCCCAACCTAGTAGGGCAGGCCAACATTCAAATTCAGGAAATACAGAGAACGCCACAAAGATACTCCTCGAGAAGAGCAACTCCAAGACACATAATTGCAAGATTCACCAAAGTTGAAATGAAGGAAAAAATCTTAAGGACAGCCAGAGAGAAAGGTCGGGTTACCCACAAAGGGAAGCCCATCAGACTTACAGCAGACCTCTCGGCAGAAACTCTACAAGCCAGAAGAGAGTGGGGGCCAATATTCAACATTCTTAAAGAGAAGAATTTTAAACCCAGAATTTCATATCCAGCCAAACTAAGTTTCATAAGTGAAGGAGAAATGAAATCCTTTACAGATAAGCAAATGCTTAGAGATTTTGTCACCACCAGGCCTGCCTTACAAGAGACCCTGAAGGAAGCCCTAAACATGGAAAGGAGCAACCAGTACCAGCCATTGAAAAAACATGCCAAAATGTAAAGATCATCGAGGCTAGGAAGAAACTGCCTCAACTAATGAGCAAAATAACCAGTTAATATCATAATGGCAGGATCAAGTTCACACATAACAATATTAATCTTAAATGTAAATGGACTAAATGCTCCAATTAAAAGACACAGACTGGCAAACTGGGTAAAGAGTCAAGACCCATCAGTCTGTTGTATTCAGGAGACCCATCTCACATACAGAGACATACATAGGCTCAAAATAAAGGGATGGAGGAAGATCTACCAAGCAAATGGAGAACAAAAAAAAGCAGGGGTTGCAATCCTAGTCTCTGATAAAACAGACTTTAAACCATCAAAGATCAAAAGAGACAAAGAAGGCCATTACATAATGGTAAAGGGATCAGTTCAACAGGAAGATCTAACTATCCTAAATATATATGCACCCAATACAGGAGCACCCACATTCATAAAGCAAGTCCTTAGAGACTTACAAAGAGACTTAGACTCCCATATAATAATAATGGGAGACTTCAACACTTCACTGTCAACATTAGACAGATCAACGAGACAGAAAGTTAACAAGGATATCCAGGAATTGAACTCATCTCTGCACCAAGCAGACCTAATAGACATCTATAGAACTCTCCACCCCAAATCAACAGAATATACACTCTTCTCAGCACCACATCGCATTTATTCCAAAATTGACCACATAATTGGAAGTAAAGCATTCCTCAGCAAATGTAAAAGAACAGAAATTATAACAAACTGTCTCACAGACCACAGTGCAATCAAACTAGAAGTCAGGACTAAGAAACTCAATCAAAACCACTCAACTACATGGAAACTGAATAACCTGCTCCTGAATGACTACTGGGTACATAACGAAATGAAGGCAGAAATAAAGACGTTCTTTGAAACCAATGAGATCAAAGATACAACATACCAGAATCTCTGGGACACATTTAAAGCAGTGTGTAGAGGGAAATTTATAGCACTAAATGCCCACAAAAGAAAGCTGGAAAGATCTAAAATTGACACTCTAACATCACAATTAAAAGAACTAGAGTGGCAAGAGCAAACACATTCAAAAGCTAGCAGAAGGCAAGAAATAACTAAGATCAGAGCAGAACTGAAGGAGATAGAGACACAAAAAGCCCTCCAAAAAATCAGTGAATCCAGGAGTTGGTTTTTTGAAAAGATCAACAAAATTGACAGACTGCTAGCAAGACTAATAAAGAAGAAAAGAGAGAAGAATCAAATAGACACAATAAAAAATGATAAAGGGGATATCACCACCGACCCCAGAGAAATACAAACTACCATCAGAGAATACTATAAACACCTCTACGCAAATCAACTAGAAAATCTAGAAGAAATGGATAATTTCCTGGACACTTACACTCTTCCAAGACTAAACCAGGAAGAAGTTGAATCCCTGAATAGACCAATAGCAGGCTCTGAAATTGAGGCAATAATTAATAGCCTACCAACCAAAAAAAGTCCAGGACCAGATGGATTCACAGCTGAATTCTACCAGAGGTACAAAGAGGAGCTGGTACCATTCCTTCTGAAACTATTCTATCAATAGAAAAAGAGGGAATCCTCCCTAACTCATTCTATGAGGCCAACATCATCATGATACCAAAGCCTGGCAGGGACACAACAAAAAAAGAGAATTTTAGACCAATATCCCTGATGAACATCGATGCAAAAATCCTCAAAAAAATACTGGCAAACTGGATTCAGCAGCACATCAAAAACTTATCCACCATGATCAAGTGGGCTTCATCCCTGGGATGCAAGGCTGGTTCAACATTTGCAAATCAATAAACGTAATCCAGCATATCAACAGAACCAAAGACAAGAACCACATGATTATCTCAATAGATGCAGAAAAGGCTTTTGACAAAATTCAACAGCGCTTCATGCTAAAAACGCTCAATAAATTCGGTATTGATGGAACATACCTCAAAATAATAAGAGCTATTTATGACAAACCCACAGCCAATGTCATACTGAATGGGCAAAAACTGGAGAAATTCCCTTTGAAACCTGGCACAAGACAGGGATGCCCTCTCTCACCACTCCTATTCAACATAGTGTTGGAAGTTCTGGCTAGGGCAATCAGGCAAGAGAAAGAAATCAAGGGTATTCAGTTAGGAAAAGAAGAAGTCAAATTGTCCCTATTTGCAGATGACATGATTGTATATTTAGAAAATCCCATTGTCTCAGCTCAAAATCTCCTTAAGCTGATAAGCAACTTCAGCAGTCTCAGGATACAAAATTAATGTGCAAAAATCACAAGCATTCTTATACACCAGTAATAGACAGAGAGCCAAATCATGAATGAACTTCCATTCACAATTGCTTCAAAGAGAATAAAATTCCTAGGAATCCAACTTACAAGGGATGTAAAGGACCTCTTCAAGGAGAACTACAAACCACTGCTCAGTGAAATAAAAGAGGACACAAACAAATGGAAGAACATGCCATGCTCATGGATAGGAAGAATCAATATCGTGAAAATGGCCATACTGCCCAAGGTTATTTATAGATTCAATGCCATCCCCATCAAGCTACCAATGAGTTTCTTCACAGAATTGGAAAAAACTGCTCTAAAGTTCATATGGAACCAAAAAAGAGCCTGCAGTGCCAAGACAATCCTCAGTCAAAAGAACAAAGCTGGAGGCATCACGCTACCTGACTTCAAACTATACTACAAGGCTACAGTAACCAAAACAGCATGGTACTGGTACCAAAACAGAGCTATAGACCAATGGAACAGAACAGAGTCCTCAGAAATAATACCACACATTTACAGCCATCTGATCTTTGACAAACCTGAGAGAAACAAGAAATGGGGAAAGGATTCCCTATTTAATAAATGGTGCTGGGAAAATTGGCTAACCATAAGTAGAAAGCTGAAACTGGATTCTTTCCTTACTCCTTATATGAAAATTAATTCAAGATGGATTAGATATTTAAATGTTAGACCTAATACCATAAAAACCCTAGAAGAAAACCTAGGTAGTACCTTTCAGGACATAGGCATAGGCAAGGACTTCATGTCTAAAACACCAAAAGCACCGGCAGCAAAAGCTAAAATTGACAAATGGGATTTAATTAAACTAAAGAGCTTCTGCACAGCAAAAGAAACTACCATCAGAGTAAACAGGCAACATACAGAATGGGAGAAAATTTTTGCAATCTACTCATCTGACAAAGGGCTAATATCCAGAATGTACAAAGAATTCAAACAAATTTACAAGAAAAAAGCAAACAACCCCATCAAAAAGTTGGCAAAGGATATGAACAGACATTTCTTAAAAGAAGACATCCATACAGCCAACAGACACATGAAAAAATGTTCATCATCACTGGCCATCAGGGAAATGCAAATCAAAACCACAATGAGATACAATCCCACACCAGTTAGAATGGCAATGATTAAAAAGTCAGGAAACAATAGGTGCTGGAGAGGATGTGGAGAAATAGGAACACCTTTACACTGTTGGTGGGATTGTAAACTAGTTCAACCATTATGGAAAAGAGTATGGCAATTCCTCAAGGATCTAGAACTCTATGTACCATATGACCCAGCCATCCCACTACTGGGTATATACCCAAAGGATTATAAATCATGCTGCTATAAAGACACATGCACACGTATGTTTATTGCAGCACTATTCACAATAGCAAAGACTTAGAATCAACCCAAATGTCCATCAGTGACAGACTGGATTAAGAAAATGTGGCACATACACACCATGGAATACTATGCAGCTATAAAAAAGGATGAGTTTGTGTCCTTTGTAGGGACATGGATGCAGCTGGAAACCATCATTCTTAGCAAACTATCACAAGAACAGAAAACCAAACACCACATGTTCTCACTCATAGGTGGGAACTGAACAATGAGATCACTTGGACTCAAGAAGGGGAACATCACATACCGGGGCCTATCATGGGGAGGGGGGAGGGTGGAGGGATTGCACTGGGAGTATACCTGATATAAATGACGAATTGATGGGTGCTGACGAGTTGATGGGTGCAGCACACCAACATGGCTCAAGTATACATATGTAACAAACCTGCATGCTATGTACATGTACCCTAGAACGTAAAGTATAAAAAAAAAAAAAAAAAAAAGACATACCCAAGGTCAGGCAATTTACAAAAGAAAGAGGTTTAATGGACTCACAGTTCCATGTGGCTGGGGAGGTTGGGGAGGTCTCACAATCATGGTGGAAGGTGAAAGGCACATCTCACATGGTGGCAGACAAGAAAAAAGAGAGCTTGTGCAGGGAAATTTCCCTTTATAAAACCATCAGATCTCATGAGGCTTATTCACTATCATGAGAATAGCATGGGAAAGACCTGCCTCTATGATTCAGTTACCTACCACAAGGTCTGTCATGACACATGGGAATTGTGGGAGCCAGGATGAGATTTGGGTGGGGACACAGCCAAACCATAGCAGGTAAGTTGGATATTTCTAGGAATTTATCCATTTCTTTTAGGTTATCCAATTTGTTGGCATGCAATTGTTCAGCCTCTTTATCTCTATCTTTTTATCTCTATGGTATTCGTTGTAATGCCTTCTCTTTAGTTTCTGATTTTGTTTGAGTCTTCTCTCTTATGTTCTTATTTAGTCTATGTAAAAGTTTGTCAGATTTGTTTATCTTTTTTTCAAAAGCTTTTAGTTTCATTGATTTTTCTATTCTCAATTTTGTTTATCTCTGCTCTAATCTTTATTATTTCCTCCCCTCTGCTAATTTTGGAGTTAGTTTGTTCTTTCTTTTCTAGCTTCTTGAGGTCTAGGGTAAAGTTGTTTATTTGATATATTTTCTCTTTTTTAATGTAGGCATTTATTGCTATAAAATTTCCTGTTAGAACTAATTTTGCTGCCTCCTATATGGTTTGATATGTTGTATTTTATTTTCATTTGTCTCTAGACATTTTCTAATTTCCTTTTTGATTTTTTTCTTTGATCCATTGTGCGTTTATGCATGTGTTATTTAATTTTTACATATTTTCGAATTTTTCAGATTTCTTTCTGCTATTGATTTCTAGTTTCATTCTATCACAGTCAAAAATACTTATTATTTTAATCTTTTTAAATTTGATAAGACTTCTTTTGTGACTTTATATGTGATTTATCCTGGAGGCTGTTTTATTTACAATTCAGAGTAATGCATCTTCAGTTGCCATTGAGTGAAATGTTCAGTATATGTCTATTAGGTCCAGTTGGGTTATAGTGTTGTTCAAGTTCTCTGTTTCCTTATTTATCTCCTGTCTGGATGTTCTATCCATTATTGATAGTAGAATATTAAAATTCTCCATTATTATTGTGTTGCTGTCTATTTGTCTCTCAGTTCTGTCAATGTGTGCTTTATTCATTTAGGTGTTCTGATGTTTGGTACATATGTATTCATAATTGTTATATCTCCTGGTGAACTGACCCTTTTGTCATTGTATTATATCCATTTTTCTCTTGTGACACTGTTTAACTCAAAATCCATTTACCCTAAAAAGTTATGGCCACCTTTGCTCGATTTTGGTTACCATTTTTATGAGATATATTTTCTTTGTATTTTTTTCACCTTGTCCTACATATTTGTAATCTAAAATGAGTCTCTTGCAGAGAGTATGTGACTAGGTTTTTAAAAATTTTATCGATTTAGCCACACTGTGTTTTTTGTTTAGAGAGTTCAATTCATTTACATTTTATGTCATTATTGACAGGAACAGATTTACTATAGCCATTTAAAAATTATTTTCTATCTGTCTTATAGTTCTTTTGTTCCTATTTTTTTTCATTATCTTTATTTGTGTTTCATTGATGTTTGTAGTGAAATACTTTGGTTCACTTCTCATTTTCCTTTGCATACCTTCCATAGGTTTGTTTTTGTGGTTATCATGGGACTTACATAAAATAGCTTATAATTATAACAATGGGGCTTAAGCTGAGGACAAGAGTGCAACTGCACACACAACTGTATATTACTCCTCCTCTCTACACTTTGTTATTGGTGTACCAAATTGCATTTTTATTGTATCAATTAGCATATTTTTATAGTTATAGTTACCTTTTATACTTTTTTTACTTCTATACCAAAACTAAAAGTGATTTACACACAACTATTATAGTATTATAGCATTTTGTATTTGTCTGTATATTTACTTTTATCAGTAAGCTTTATACTTTCATATGCTTTGTATTAATGTTTAGCATATTTTTGTTCCAACTTGAAGGACTCCCTTTAGCATTTTTATAAGCCAGGCCAAGTGGTGACAAATTTTCTTACCTTTTATTTCTTTGAAAAAGTCATTATCTCTCTTTCATTTTTGACAAGTAATTTTGCTGAATATGGTATTTTTGATTGGCATTTAGTTGTCATTTTCGTACTTTGAATATATCATCCCACTTTGTTCTGGCCTGCAAATTTCTGCTAAGAAATCTGCTGATAGTCATATATTGCTCAATTGTATGGGATGAGTCATTCTTCTCTTGCTGCTTTCAAAATCACTTGTTTATTTTTGGACTTTGACAATTTGATTATAATGTGTCTCAGTGCCGACTTCATTGGATTCATCCTATTTGGGTTCCACTGGACTTCTTGAACCTGTTTATCTATCTCCTGCACATATTTTGGACATGTTTGGCCATTATTTACTTAAGTAAGCTTTCTACCCCTTTCTTCTTTTTTATGAAACCCTGATTACAAATATATATATTACAAATATATATCATTAACATAATATATATTATATATATCAGGGAAATAATTCATAAGAATGGTTTTCAAAGGATACAGAGAGATGGTTCCTCTCCATTTCATTCTAGCCAAAGTTAACCTAAGCATTTAGAGGTTTTCCTTCCAGGTTTATATTGCTTTTATTTCTTTCCCTATGTTTAATATATATATAGAGAGAGAAAGAGAGAGTATATACATATATAGTGTGTGTGTATGTGTGTCTTCATAGCGTCCCATAAGACCCTTAGATTTTCTTTAGTCTTTTCCATTATTCTCTTTTCCTTTAGGTCTTCTTACTGGGTAATTTCAAATGGCTTCCAGTTCTCTGATTTTTTTATTCTACTTAATCAAGCTTGCTGTTAAACACTGTTAACTGAAAAATCACAAGATTTATACATTTAGAAAAAGAGAGGAGATTTCATTTCTTGTGAAGGGTTACAGCCTTCAAGGTCACTATCCGCAACTGAGAAGCATAGCCTCTGGCAAATAACAGAGAGGCACTTTTGAAGGAGCAGGGATTAGGGTAGGAGCCTTATGCTGAGTGGGTTGGTTAATGTACATATTCAACAGGTTATAAGAGGAGCTACAAATATTCAAGCAGGTGATCCTGACTCAACATCTCATTGCATTACAATTAGGGCTTATATTTCAAAAAGCAAAGAGGGACATGGAAGCGCTTAAGTGCATAACCTCTTAACTGGCTAGAATGGGTTCACAGTTGGTGATCTTCTTATCAGACAAATCAGTTTTTTGTCTAATTAAAGTTGTAGTTGTGTATGACTTGTAGAACAGAGTGGTCAGTTAGTCGGTGTCTGGTGGTAGAAGAGCCGCAAGTTTTTTTGAGATGTTGCTTATCTCAAGACCAGTGTTTGTTTAGCTGCTAAAGAAAAAGAAAAATCTTGTGGCAGTTAGAACATAGTTTATTTTTTAAGTGTAGGGGGTGCATGACTTAACTCTTGCCTGGCATGGCCTTGGGTCCTGTTTATAATTTGACATTTTCTTGCCACAAAGAGTTTGTTTTGTCAGTCGTAGATCTCTATTTTAACATTAATGCTGGTCAGTCATTGTGTCTAAACTGCAAAAGGGAGGGTGCACAATAAGGCATGTCTGACCTCCTGTCCCATCACGGCTGGGAACTCAGTTTTTATGGTTTCTTTATAGATTTTTTGGCCAAGAGGCGGTCCGGTCCATTCAGCTGGTGTAGGGTGGGGGCTTAAGATTCTAATTTTAGTTTACAATATTAGTTATTTTTTTCAGTTCATTTACAAAGTTCTTCAGCTCCAAAACTTATTCTATTCTTTTTGTTTGTATCTTTTTCTTGAAATTCTTGTTTTGCTCAGTCATTGTATGAACTCATTGAGTATCTTTTAAAGAATTCTTTGTTAGGTAATTCATACACTTTTATTTATTTAGGATTGATTTCTGGAGATTTGTTTGTTTATTTTTTTGTTGGAGCATTTCTCCCTGTTTCTTCATGCTTTTTAAACTTTGCGCTGGTACTTATACATTTGAGAAAACCACCACCTCTCCCAGTTTTTACACACTGCATTTGTATAGGGAATGATAACATCATTAAGATGGGCTGGGGATTCTGGGGCCCTCTCAAATCTTTTCTGTGATATGTCTTCTTTGGACTTTTGCATGTAGATTCTTAATTGTAGAGATTTGCTTGTTTCTTTTTTTAGGAACTCATAATCTCTGGCTTCCTCTGATGTCTGTCTGCTGTACCATGGGTCCTCTAAAACAGCAGCATGTTCCCAGCTCATTCTCATTCTCAGCTTCCCCCAAAGAGCCAGAGTATATTTGTTTCATCAGCAACCCAAGTTGAGTTAGACAAAAACCAGTTGCTCATGAAAAGTCAGAAAGTTTGATACATACTCCACTCTTCTCTTTCTCCCCTGAGTGAGAGGCCATTTCAGCCCAATATGCTCTACCATAAGCCCTCTGAAGCAGCAATAAGCTTCCCATCTCTATTTTGGTCTCAGTGACTCCCAGAAATCTAGAGTATGCTGGCTCCTATAAGTGCTCTGAGACAGGTAAAACAGAAGCCAGTCCCTCAGGTACCTCCCAAAAGGTCAGAACACTGGACATACAGCTGAAACTTCTTTTTTCCTTCTTAGGGAGAGGCTGGGAGCTAGGAGTTTCTTCCCAAATGTGTGGTGCTGTGACAAGGGGAGAGATTATGGTATTAAGGTGCCATAAATTGTTCTAATGGCTTTGATATGGTTGATTTCTGCATTCACTTGGGGTGCAAAAGCCTCTTAACTGGTTTCTACTTTATCATAAAGGGAATTGGTCTATATATTGTTGTTGAATCAGTGTTTCCACTGGAGGAAAGAAGTGTCTGGGGCTTCATACTCTACCATCTGGATAATGTCAGTCTCAAAGTATGCTTTTAAGGTCATGGCAACAAAGTGAGGTAAAGCATTAATACCAAGATCCTTAGTATGGAGCAAACCCAGGGCAGAGAGATTGGTCTTGGAGGATGTCATTTGGTCATTGAATTAAGCTATGCCTGAAGTCTACCCATGCATTTATGCAAACAATTTAGTTCTCTTTTTGTTTAAGCTATTTGGCCTAGGTGTTCAGTTACTTACAATCTGAAGAGTCCTCAGTGATAAAGTTGTGATGTAGGGTTTTTTTCTTTTTAACTGCATTCTGTAAATGTAGTTATTACATAATTACGTTGCTCCTTTCAATGGTATCAAGAATTATCATAATCTAGTTTTAATTTACTATTTCTATCCTCATCTCTTGCTACTTTTGTCCCATGCACATGTGCTCCGGCCACATTATTCTATGCTTTGTCTGCAAGCATATAATTACATGCTGCATGATTTTTCATGGTACTATTTTTTCCTGAAATGCCTTCTACCACCTCATGGCTATCAAAAAGTAGTTAAACACTATAGACAAGCTTAAATATCCCCTCATGGGTGATTGTCAGGATCAACCCTCTGAACTGCTGAAATTGTATTCACATTATTATAATTCAATAATTCAATATTTTTAATGAGTTGATGGACCCATTTGCTATTACATTAGATAGGGAGCCCCTTGATGGTAACACCCATGTCTGTTAATTTACATGCCCATTATTGAATGCTGGCTGACATTCAATAAATATTTAGTGAATTAATAAACAAACGACCACCTCAAGTGGAAAATAGCGAGATGAATGTAAAGGTTTATAGTCAGCAAACTAGTCAGAACTCAGCAAATAAATGAAAGAGTACAAAGAACTTCCTTGACCTTGAAGTTATCTTTCAGACCTTAAAGGGGCCCTTTCTGCTTAAGCAGGCTTGCTATTTTCACAATTTTATGAAGCAATGTGAACCTGTTGAATTTCTTTTTGAATCATAGTAACTAGACCAGAATTGACATCCTTTAAAAAAATACAAATTTTTCTCTGCCATTTTATCTTGCCTAATGAAAAACCCATTCATTTGGTCTTTTGGCAATTGCTGTAACACGCACTCTGGGATTTTTAAGAATGGTTTTCAAAAGAAATAGAGAGATGGTTCCTCTCCATTTCATTCTAACCAAAGTTAACTTAAGCATTGAGAGGTTTTCCTTCCAGGCTTCTACTGCTTTTATTTCTTTTCCTATGTTCATTCATCACCATGGATGCTATGGTTGGAGAGAAAGCAGTTTCAGTTGCAGAACTTGCTTCCTGTTAATACTTCCATTACAGCACATTTTGGAAACAGATGCAATGACTTGAATATAATAATAAAAGTAAAATAATTATATCCAGACAACTAAAGCCAAGTGAAAATAATTTTGCAAAGTGAATTTTTATTTTCCTCTTCATATAATAAATATATTGATATCAGTTCTTACCTCTCTGCTCACATCCATTAGTTTAATAAATAATATTGGAGATATAATTTGCATGGTAATTTTATGTAAACATGTAGATCACTATGTTTCACCTCCACTGCAAAAATATGATTCATTATTTCATGTATTGTGGTAACAATGCTCTCTAAACATAATAATTGTATATTGAAAGCACATTACATGACATAAAACAGAAATTTGTTTTATTTCACAAATGCCAGCAGCATAACATATTTCTACTTTATTAAATAGGATCCAGAAGTGTGTTTAGGAGATAGCTTATAAAATTCTTTTCACTGGCTTAATAGCTTTTTGAGAGAGAAGCCTGTTTCCTAATCATTTTTATTCTATTCACAGCATAAAGTTCACAGTGAGTAATAAAAAATTTGATCAAATTAACGCACAAATGAATGTATTGTAAAAAATAGTGTTAAAAACACAAAATTAGGGAACAAACTGAGCTTTAGTAAGCATTATCTATAAATATTTTGAGGGAACAGAAATGAGAAGCCAACATTGGTGAGAGCACCACCCAATAAAGAGCTTGATAGATCTGGTCACTGGAGAAACTTATTTTAATGTTTCAAAGGTATCAAAAACAATAAACAAAACCAAATAAAAATTAATAATAACAACCAAAAGGACAGTCTTCAGTCTCAACGCAGTGCTTTGATGTAATATATTTAGATTTTCTTCCTTCTCAGCCCTCACTAAAATAGTTGCGTAGGATGGTACAGTTCTTTCGCTTAAAGTACTTCTGTACTATATATATAATTTATTTAAAAATATAAGGAGCCTCTAGGGCTCTCAGGGACCTCCATGTTTTGGCAAGGAAGAGAATGAGAAAAGAAGATTCCTCAAATTATGGAAATTAATTTTTGGGTAACTTAAAGCAAAACAAAACAAACAAACAACAAACAAAAGTAGAGTGAGAGATATAAAAGATATCCCTGAAGCAGTTTAATCTGGTGACCTTTCTTTGCAGACCAAAAGAGCACTTCTTTTCTAAGATTGACATAAATGCATAAATTGTGCATTCTAAACCTTACTGGAGTTACCTAATTCTATTACAATGTCACTTCCAATTATGGGACAAAAGAAGTCAAATCTTATTCTTGCACTTCCCGGTAGAGATATTTTTCACCTGTATCAGGGCCTAGAATTGAAACTGGAAAACAAGCTACAATAGAGACTGAACTATGAAATTGAACTACAGAGTACAGAAGCCAGCTCAGAATACAATTTGTCTGTTTTTACCAAAAGCCATGTTCCTGGAAACATACACCTGTTTGCATGCTAAGAACCTTGAAATTTAAAAAAATACCATGATAAGATTTAGAAAGAGGACAATTTTTTTTTTTCACCATTCCCCAAATCTATTGGCCATTCACTGCCCCAATTAGTTTTTTCAAACAACTTTAAAAGATCAACACAAGGTTCAATTGATTATCCTACTTAGATAAGGAATTGTAAATTATTAAGTTTGGCTTTGAGATTTCACTTTACGTTTGCACATTTATACTTACATGTACCCATAGCTAAAAAACTGCTTTCATTTTTAAAATAATCCCACAGTCAAAGAGTACACCAGCGTCCAAGCAAGACTGCTTGTGTGAAGATAGACACCTGGTGGTCAATATGTAGAACTGCAGCTTAGGAAAGAGATTTCTTGGAGGTTGTCGCTTGTTTTTCCCCCATTTCCCTCTGCTTTCTGGGTACAGACTGCTGTTGATGGTGGACATACTGCAGCTGTGTACTAGTGAGTCTCAAGTTCAAGTCAAGAGATTTCCAGAACAGTTACATCAACTCCGTGAAAGCTTCAGGTCACAAGTTTTCTAAATTATTTGGAGAGCCAACCAATGTAGCATGCTAAGAATTTTTAAGTTACTGAAATCTCTTAAGCAAGAAGTTGAACAGGAGCCACAGTGTTTGGGAGTAAGGGTTAATCTCCACCTAAAAACTTCTTCACTTTCTGTCAGGATAATAAGCTTCTGTTTCCTTTTGGGAAGAAAAAAGAAGTGTCAATTCCTTTGGCACCACAAAAACAAGCATTTTGAGCTTTTAGATATGGCCCTGCCCCTGAACCGACCCTGCCTCATGTCTAAGTGTTTTTCTCCAAATTGAACTTCACAAGACGAAAATACATAACTTAAAGAAATGGCAAGCTCAAATCTCTCTCTCTCTCTCTTTTTTTTTGTTACTCCTGCCTTTTAATTTTATTCTCTTTAAGTTTTAAGTCTTGAGATAAGCTTCTGGAAGCAGATAGAGAATAGTTTCTTTCTCAGAGTACACTTGGTTTTAGACAGGGAGTGGAATCATAGCAGGGGTTCTCACTCTAATTGTAGCAGTAAAGGAGGAGGAAAGACATGCATCAGAAGGACAAAGTGCGTGAGTTGGATCAGTGTCTGATAAAGTAACACGCTACAGTGCCGAAGATGCCCTGATTTCCCATTAAGCTGCTACAGAGAAAGGCATAGCTTAGTCACATGGGCTGAATTCCTTATGGTACAATTATAGGCACAGTCACACCTGAAATGACAAGACATTGTGGTCAGAATGCCCTTTGCTTAACTTCTATTGGGCCTTTGCTCTGTGTCAGTCACTGTGCACAGACTGCCCCAAATAATGCCACACATCTCATCTTCCTGCTTGCTTCCATTTGGCCCAGTTGGGCACACAGCATCCCAGTCCTGGCCAGCAGAGGGCTGGGGTGTCCATGCTTGGGTCTAACCCAGGCCTCCCATCCTGTTTCTAACCAATGTGTGTACTCACATACATACATCATCATATGAAAGCCAAGGTCTTCTCCAATATTTAGGGGCTGCCTGGCCAGTAGTTTTATCACCAGAAAGAAGAACAGGAAAAGATATCAAGAAACCTCCTTGGTCACAAGATAAACATATTAATTTGGGTTGAATAATGTAGTAAATAGAGTGATCCCTCTTTCCATTCTCAGTCAAATTAATGTGAACTTCTGGTCAGGATTGGGGACACTGGAAGAAGAGGTTCCTTGTCATGACTATGAGAACTATCATATCACAAGAACTATTTAAATGTCAGATGCACAATCCTCTTTCTGAAACCCTTGTGAACAAATCCACTATTCAGGATTTGGAATTTTCAGATGGTAGATATGCAATGCAGTCTATACACTGAACATTGTGGAATACTCTGATCAGGGCCTGGAGTAGGACCCCTAATTCGACACAGGAAGACTTCAATAACTGAATGCGCGGTGGTCACATCAATAGGGATAAAATAAACACCACAAGTAGTCTCACATTGGTTCAGATCAGGCATTATCATCATATGAATCTAGCACACATGAAAAAACTTGCTTATCAGGCTATTTTTGAATATTTGATGGTGGATAGCAGACTGCAGTTCTGCCTGTGTGTGATGCAAGAGACATTCCCAGGCATGAAGCCCTGTCCAGAAGGCTCCTACAACTCTCCAAAATCAATAGGGCAAATTACACCACCAAGAAGGAAATCTATTATCAGGTAGCCAATTTTCTTTGTTCATCAAAAGGCAATGTATTCATCATAAAACTGTAAAACTTTTAGAAAAGAACATAGAAAAATATCTTTATTATCTGGGATTAGGAAAGGAGTTTTAAATGATGCCAAAAGCATGATACAAAAAAGAAAAAATGAAATTTTATCAAAATCAAACACTTTTGCTCTACTAAATCCCTTCCAAGAGAATAAAAAGACAAGCCACAGACTAAAAGAAAATATTTTCAAATCTCTTATCTAACAGAGAACTTTGTATCCAGATTACATAACAAACTCTCAAAACTCAACAATAAGAAATCAAATAACCCAATTAAAAATGAACAAAGCGCTTGAACAGATGCTTCACCAAAGAAGACACAGGAGTGCCCCCACCACCGTCGCCTCCTTATCCACAGGGGATACATTTCAAAACCCCCAGTGGATGCCTGAAACTGTGGATCATACTGAACCCTAAATAACTAATAATAATAAAACAATTATAATAATATACTATAATAAAAGTTGTGTGAATGTGATCTCTCCCTCATCTTGTACTGCACTCACTCTTCTTATGATGATGATGTGAGATGATAAAATGAATATGTGATGGAATGTTGTGACAGTAATCTGGGAAGTGAGGTGCCTACTCAGTGACTAGCAGGCAAGTAGCCTATACAGCATGAATACACTGGATAGAGGGGATTCATGTCTCATGGAGCAGGGCTGCACAAGATTTCATCACACTACTCAGAACAGTGTGCAGTTTAAAACTTATGAATTGTTTGTTTCTGGAATTTTCTCCTAAATAGTTTCAGGCCTCAGTTGACTGCTGGTAACTGAAACTGCAAAAAGCGAAACCTTGGATAAGAGGGGACTACTGTATAATGTACAAGAAAAGATGTTCAATACCACAAGACATTAAGGTAATGTGAATTTAAACAACAATGAGCTACAACCACACACCTATCAGAATGTCCAAAATAAGGCCAGGCGTGGTGGCTCACGCCTCTAATCCCAGCACTTTGGGAGGCCGAAGCATGCGGATGACCTGATGTCAGGAGTTCAAAACCAGCCTGGCCAACAAGGTGAAACCCTATCTCTACTAAAAATAGAAAAAGAAAAAAAAAAAAAAATAGCTGGGTGTGGTGGCA
This sequence comes from Piliocolobus tephrosceles, assembly GCF_002776525.5. Taxonomy (NCBI): domain Eukaryota; kingdom Metazoa; phylum Chordata; class Mammalia; order Primates; family Cercopithecidae; genus Piliocolobus; species Piliocolobus tephrosceles. The sequence continues at coordinate 78,405,411 of NC_045434.1, forward strand.
CACGCTACTCTGGAGGCTGAGACAGGAGAATCGCTTGAACCCGGGAGGTGGAGGTTGCAGTGAGCCAAAATCACGCCATTGCACTCCAGCCTGGGCAGCAGAGCAAGACTCCATCAAAAAAAAAAGAAAGTCCAAAATAAATACTGACAACACAGAGTGTTGACAAGGATGCTGAATAAGTGGAATTCACATACATGATGGCTGGAATTGGAAAATGCTACGGCGACTCTGGATAATGGCTTGGCAGTTTCTTTATAAAGTGAAACATACATCTACACTATGACTCCACAAGGTCAATCCTGAGTATTTACCCCAGGGAAATGAAAATGTATGTTCACATGAAACTGATAAGCAAAACAAAAACTTCGGAGCAGCATTTTTTTTTTTTTTTTTTTTTTTTTAACAGTAGCTTCAAACTGACAATAACTTAAATGTCCCTCAATGAGTGAAAGGGTAAATAAACTGCGATACCACACATGATAGAACATTATTAAGTAATAAAAAAGAACAACGTAGATAACTCTGTGCTGAGTAAGAGATGCCAGTTTCAAAAGAAAAGCACAATGCTGGAGAAGAGATTAGTGATTGCCAGGGATTATGGTGGAGGGAGGGAGTGACTATAAAGAGACAGCATGGGAAAGCTTTGGGGAGTTATGGCACTGTTTTGTACGCTCTTTGTGGTGGTTACACAAATCTATACATATGTGGAAATCCATACAGCTGTACATCAAAGAAAAAAGTCAACTTTACTATAGGATAATTTGGAAAATAATTTTTTTAAAGGCCAATGCCTCCCTATTTGACTTTTCTATTCACAGTTGGTTGTCAACCTCTTCTTTACTTAACTGATGACATGATGACATCCTGTTTTCGCTAACACTGCTTGCCTGGCGGGGAGATGTGAGGCATGTGTGAGGCATTGCAGATACAAAGATGAGTCAGGCCGAGGCTTATGCACAGGACTCACCACCTGGGCAAGGAAATGAGACAAGGAAGTGAAGAGACGTCAACAATTTATGCTACAGAAATTCAAGGGATGAGAAGTCCCTGATCACTATGGAAGTGTAAGTACAAAGCGTGTTTTCTTAACCAAGAAGGAATAATTGGCTCTGTCTAATGTTTCCTTACCAAATATATTGTTGATAAATTTGAAGACTCCCTTGCTTTGATCAAAAAATATTAAATTAAAATATCTCATTAGATGATAGGAACAGTGCCTCCTGGGTTGTAAATTTATTGACACATGGCCTGTGTCTAATTCCGCTTATATATTCCAATAACTTAACCCTTCACTCATTAAGTGTTTATTAAATAAACGGATGAAAGATAACATCATAAGCACAATATTTGAATCATTGCTAGTCACTACAATATTATTTTGTATTTAGTTGTCATATTCATGAGTATAGCTTCTGTCATAGTCATTTGGAGATGAAACGTATTTTAATTAATATGTGCCCACTACATTCTGAGGCTCTGTAGGTGGCACTCCCCAGGGGAAAGTCCCTAAAAGTGAGTCACCGTGATTATTCATGTCTTGTGGCATCAGTCTTTGAAACCAATATCTACAGGAAATAAATACCAGGAATGTGAATGCAGATGCTTCGAGAAGACCACTAATCCTGCTATGATAAGTAACTGGGCAGTTATTCAAGTGGGGTGTTTTTAGTGCCATGGAAACAGACAGAGTCGGTGTTTTCCAAGGGAAAGTTTTAAATCCAGAGTCCTACCTAATCTGGATATAAATATGCTGACTGTTAACGAATCTAGCTTCCTAAACCAAGCCCGACCTTAACGTTCTCATATGTGAGATAAAGGTCACCCACCACAGTCTGGTGTGAATTCGTGGCAATTAAGGTTCTTACTTAGAAGAAGTCATTATTTTTATTCCCATCTGGGCAAAAGTCAAGTTCAAAGTCGGAGTTGTATCAGGGTTCAGCTTCTGTGATCAGTCAGACCATTTCTGTTTAGAAGTGAGTTTTCTAGAGTAAGTGCTAAGTATTTTAGGCAAAGAAACCCAGCTGTGAAAATACTGCTAACATTTGTACAGTTGTTTTACATGTGGATTTATTTTTACTTGCACTTACTTTAGTGAGATTCTTTGCAGAGAAGTTCCTCTTCCCCGCCTCTCCTACCCCGTCGCTGACTCTGGCTGCCTCTCGTGGGTCATTTGAGAAACGACAGTCTGTCTCTCTAATCCTTACAGGTCACAAGTGTTCTGCATCACGGCACACCCTTGACTAATTAGCATTAATAAGTGATGCTGGGAGAAAGAACCCTGGAGAAAAAGCAGAAGGCTTGTTTTTGCCAAATTGGAATGGACCCAGCTAGCAAAATTTTCCAGCGTCCTTTCTTACTCTCTTGCCTCTTGTGTGTTCTTCCTGCCTAAACATACATTTCTGACATGAGGTCTTGGCCAACCCATGAAATACACTGCCCTGCGTACCTTTTGTTCCGGGGGCATGGGGACTTTATTTATTTAATAAACTTTTCCTAAACAGTCTACTGTGTACAGGCCATAAGGGATAATAAGACATCATTTCTGCCTCCTACCTCTTTACGTTGTTTCAGCAGAGATATAGTAAAGATATATCTAACTATATATTAGTTATCGAGCACCTACTGTGTGAAAGGCATTGGGTAGGTACAAATAGAAGAGGCTTGCAGAATAAACAGGACTTCAGTAGGCAGGGAACCAAAATAGGACAGGACAGGTAGGCTACGCAGCAAAAGGAAAAGCTCAAAGGCAGGAAAGTAAAGGGCCAATTAGAGGGCTCTGGGTAGGGAATCCAAACCAAAAGGGCTTAGTGGAACCTTCTGGGTCTATACCCAAAAGCAGGGTTTCAAAGAGATATTTATTCTACCGATGTTCATAGCAGCCATATTCATAATGGCCAAAACAAGGAAGGTCCATCAGTGGACGAAAGGATAAATAAAATGTGATCTATAAGTGAGTGGAATAGACTTAAAAAGGAAGAAAATCCTGCCATATGCTACAACATGGATAAGCCTTGAGGACAGGGTGCTAATGAAATAAGCCACTCATCAAAAGAAAATACTGCATGATTCCAATTACATGATATAGTTAAGAGAAATCACAGTCATAGAAACAGAATGTAGAATGGTTTCATGGGCTGTAGGGGAGGAGAGAAAGAGGAGTCATTGTTTAATGGGTATAGAATTTTAGTTTTACAGGACAAAAAGTTATGGGGATGGATGGATGGATGGGGTGATGGATGTGCATTATGAATGTATTTAGTAACACTAAACTATACACTGAAAATGGTGAAAATTGTAAATTGCATGTGTATTTTACCACAATAAAAAAAGAATGGAAAAAAATTGGCATAGTGGAAAAACTCAGGATTCAAATCCTACCTCTTTCCCTTATGCACTGATTCTTCATATACAGACTAAAAATAACAATTGTGCTTTTCAGAGTTGTTGTAGGTATTTAAGAAAATCCACTTAAAACAGGCAGACAGGAGGTAAAAGATAGTTTTTCATACTAGTCAGTTTGACTACAGCAAACAATTTATGAAGAAGGACATGGAAAATGAGGTGGCCAAAGCAGTTTAGAGCTTCAAGTGAAATGCTTTGAATGCCTATCTATATAACGGAGTTTTATTCTGTGAACGGTGAGGAACCATTGATGGTCAGTGAACAAAAGAGTGACATGGTCATGGAGCTGTTTTCAGAACAATGAGGAGTGGATTAGGAGCAGGGAGAGAAGGGACTCACCAAATAGCTGGCAATTGCTGCAGTGATTCTGCTGAGAAAATGGAAAGGAAAAGGTTTACTTGAAGTGACGGTACTTTGCTATGGGAACATTTTTATTCTACTTTAAATAAAATTCAAAGTTATATCAAGAAAACTTCAGGTAAAATGAAAATAAGTTAATGTTTTCCATGCTTGATCAATTCCCAATTTTTTAATCAAACACTATATGTTTGGTGACAAAACGTAAATGTGATGTGGCATCCTTCCATCAGTACACACTTTGTGTGTTAACAAGAAGCAAGCCCCTGATTTCATAAATCCCAGACCAGACAGCACCTCAGGTTCTGGGAGCCTTCTGCCTCTAAGAGACCACCCAGCTTTCAAGGGTCCACACAGATCTAAGTGAAAAACTATAGGAATAACCATTTTGGAACCAGCTTACCTCAAAGACTTTCAGATGTTTATTTGAACATTTAGGCACATTTGGAAGAGAGCAACATAATGTCCCCAAAGAGGAAATCATTGAATAAAGGCGTGTGTTTAAAAGAATTGTGCAGCCATTAAAATCACGTGTTTATGAAACAATGCTCATGGTATATTAAATAAACTAACTTAGAAAAAAATGTTCTTTAGGGTATCATTTCTGTTACAAAGTTAAACATATATTAACATAATACTATGCGTATAAGTAAAGAACTGAAAGAATACACGTTACATTTTTTTTTTTGAAATGCAGTCTCACTCTGTCACCAGACTGGAGTGCAGTGGCACGATTTCGGCTCACTGCAATCTCCACCTCCCGGGTTCAAGCGATTCTCCTCCCTCAGCCTCCTGAGTAGCTGGGACTACAAGCGCGTGCCACCATGGCCAGCTAATTTTTGTATATTTGGTAGAGACGGGGTTTCACCATGTTGGTCAGGGTCTGGATCTCTTGACCTCATGATCCACCTGCCTTTGCCTCCCAAAGTGCTGGGATTACAGGAGTGAATTCCCACTCCCAGCCCACATTACATTTTTAACAGTGATTGTCTATGACTGAAGAAATTATGATGGTTTTAAATGAGAGATTACAAACTGACAGCTTAAGGTTGCATTTGATTTCTAGACATTTTTGTTCACTTAACCTCTTCTGTTCTGTTACCCCTCTTCACACTATTCTCCAAAGACCTACTCACTTTGTATATATTTAGGTTACCTGCTGGAACACTGTAGGTGTTCCTGGGTGAAGTTTTCACCTTTGCACTTCTCTACAACAAGCAGGCTTTAATTTTATATAAGAAAAAGCAAAAGTTTTAATAATTAGCTTCAATTTGCAGTGTGCACATTAGAGTTAAAAATTTTCCTTTAAAAAATTAGATAAATCATTTCTCTTCTACTGCCCTTAGTCCTAGGGTACAAGAACTAACAGCACACTTACTATCATCCCCATAGGAGGCTCCTCAGCTGATAGCCCTGGGTATGACCAGCCCCACCTCAGCCCTTGTTTTTGAAGGCTCTAAACATTCTGATCTTAACACTTGGGGTAGAAAACCAGAGTAAAATATTTATCTACACATAATGGTCAGTATTTAAAGTGAGAGAATAATAAAATCATTATTCAATACATGCAATTTTGGAAGGTGCAGGATCTTTAAAAATATGAATTGCTTGAGTGAGGAAAATCAAAGCAATTTTTGGTGGTGGTCCATTCAATATCACTCATTTAATCCAAGAAATTCATTTTACAAATTGGGAAATTAATAACCAAAGACGTAAACCAGATAAGCCTTATTAATGAGATACTGAATAGAATACTAGGTAGATCTTATGCAGTGGTTACTGGGGACCAGGCCCTTGTCCACGTGTGCTGCAGACTCATTCAATCCTCTCGGCAGCCTGCATGGTAGGTATGACTTCTTGCCATAGTGTTTGTTCCATTTCCAAATAAATTAACAGAGATGTACAGAAACAGCAGTATAGACTTTAGAGCTGATGAAGCCCTCATTGATCACCTTTCCCAATGTCCGAATTTTATGAGTAAGGAAACAGAGGACCAGGTGCATTTGATGACTTCCCCAAAGTCACTATTTTCTAGGACTAAAATTCCAGCATCCTAGCTGTTTTCCAGGTGTTCTTTCATCACATTATGTTCCCTTCATGTGTGAACTGAAAAATAAATAAGTTAAGACCAGGCATGGTGGCTCACACCTGTCATCCTAGCACTTTGGGAAGTCGAGGCTGGCAGATCACCTAAGGTCAGGAGATCAAGAGCAACCTGGCCAACATGGTGAAACCCCATTTCTACTAAAAATACAAAAATTATCCGGGTATGATAGTGCATGCCTGTAGTCCCAGCTACTCTGGAGGCTGAGGCAGGAGAATCACTTGAACCCAGGAGGCTAAGGTTACAGTGAGCCCAAATAGCGCGATGGCACTCCAGACTAAGTGACAGAGCGAGACTCCATCTCAAAATAAATAAATAAATAATAACATAAAATATAACAAAATAAGTAAGTTAAATTACTAACATTTTGACTTAATAAAGTGGGATGACGTGAAGGAACTTTTTATTAAGGAAGTCAAGTAAAGCTGTTATTGAAAAACTGAAGAATATATTTTAAAATTTTATAACAAGGACTCTGGTTAATAAAAATAAACAACTAAGTGTATTTTCATTCTACTCCTTGGAAAATATGAAGTACTCATTCTTACTCAAAAATAAATAGATAATCTTAATAACCATACATCTATTACATAATTGAATATAAAATTAAAAATCTTCTTGTAAGAAAACCCCATATCCGGAATGTTTTCATTGGTGAATACAAGGGATTGGCAAACTGACCTGTGAACCAAATGTGGCCCAACGTGTTTTTCTACAACCAACAAACAAAGGAGAGTTCGTACAGTTTTAAATGGTTGGGAAGTAATTGGAAAAAAATAGTTATTTCTTGACATCTGAAAGTTATGACATTCAGATTTCAGTACCCATAAATGAAGTTTTGCAGAAACACAGCCATGCTCATTCATTTTTGTATTGTTGTAGACAATACAATGGCAGCATTGAATAGTTGTGGCAGAGATGGTTTGGCCTATAAAGCTTAAAATATTTGCTATCAAATTTTTTTAAAGAAGTTTTCTGATCCCTGAATTCTACCAATGAAGGAATAAGTAATACCAACTCCACACAATTCTTCTAGAAAACAGAATAGAACACTTTTCAACTTCACTTTATGTAGCTACCAAAATATACACATGACATATACAAGCTTGTCCCTTGATATCCATGAGGGATTGGTTCCAGGACCGCTGTGGATACCAAAATCCAAGAACAGTCAAGTCTCTGATATAAAATGGCATAGCACTTGAATGTAACCTATGCACATCCTACAGTATACTTTAAATCATCTCTATATTACTTATAATACCTAATACAATGTAACTGCTACCTGTTACACTGTATTTCAATGTGTACTATTTTTTACTGTTTTATTACTATTTTTCCAAGTATTTTTGATCCGTGGTTTATTGATTCTGCAAATGCAGAATCCAGACATAAAAAATGCTGACCATACACTGGAAACTATAGAACATGGCAAAAAGAAATTAGAAGACCCAAACAAATGAGTCCTCATGAGTTGAAGGACTCAATATTATCAAAATGTCTATTCCGCTCAAATTGATCTATAGATTCAATGCAATCACAATCAGACTCCCAGAAAGAGGTGTTTTTGCTTATTTGTTTGTGTTCTGTTTTGGTAGAATTGCTAAGCTGATTTAAGAATTTATAAGGAAGTACAAAAGACCCAAAATGACCAAAATAGTTTTTGTTTGTTTGTTTTAATGAGATAGGGTCTCACTATGTTGGCCAGGTTGGTCTTGAAGTTTTGGCCACAAGCTATCCTCCCGCTTCAGTCTCCCCAAAGTGCTGGGATTATAGGCATGAGCTACTGTGTCCAGCCACAAAATGACTAAAATAGTTTTGAAAAAGAAACAAAGTTGGAGTTCTTATGTCATGGGATCTCAAGTTTTATTATAAAGCTATAATAATCATAACAATGTGGTTAAGGCATAAGGATAGAGCCATAGATCAGTGAAATAGAATAGAGAGTCATAAAATTGTTTTACAACAAAGAATACAAAGTAACTTAATGGAGAATAAAGAAAGGATAACGTTTTGAAAACTGGCACTAGAACAACTAGATATCCATATTTTAAGTAGGAGGGAGGGAGGGAGGAAGGAAGGAAGGCAGGCAGGAAGGAAAGGAAAGGAAAAGAAATAACAAATAATTTATATTCCTTCCCTCTCTTTCTGTCTCTCTCTTTGGATACAAGAGAAAACATCTCTTCAGAATGTTATTTTGGGTGATGAATAGGTTATATGTTAGGAGAGAAGGGTTCTAACCACAGAATACGTGGGCATTGACTGAAGGACCAAAGAGTTTTATTCTTAGTATAAAGGCAATAGGACACATTGTAAAATGTTGAGTGGAAACGTGACATAACTGGAAGGGCATTTCAGAAAGCATTTTAAAATTGAAATGTGTAGGAAGGATTTAAATATGAAGAGACTAAAGTCATGGAGATCAGTAAGGAAGCTTTTACTAATTTGAAGCATGAACACAGACGAGCTAGGACAGGGTGCTATTTTGGGGCATGTTCCCTCCCGTACCTGTAAGGGACAGATAAATCCTGGGAGGAACCAAATAATGCATACGAAACGAGGAGGACCATTTCCTGACAAAATAGATGAGGTATGAAAGGAGCTCCAGGGAGAAGAAAATCAACAAAGAATCAAATAATTGAGGCAAACTTCATGAAGGCAGTCAGATTTAATTTGTGCCTTGAAGCAGGGTAGAATTGAGATGCATGAACTTGTATAATTGCATGAAGAAGGGAGAGCACTAGGCAAACAAAGAAAGTAAATGTGATACTGTAACTCTCAAATACCCAAAGAAGAAAACTTTGGTTTGATTGTATTTTAAGGGAAGTAATTTAGGCAAAATAATGGTTTCCCCAAAGATTTCTCCATACTAATGTTAGGACCTGTGACTATCTTACCTTACATGCAAAAGAAACTTTGCAGATGTAATTAAGGTTGAGGACTTTGAGATGGGGATATTATCCTTGATTATTTTAGTGAATCCAACCTAATCACATGAGTCCTTACAGTTCTAAAAGGTTAGAAGTCCAACACATGTTTCACTCCTTAATAATGCACTTGTGGCTGCTAGCATCCAAAGCCATCCGCTGACAATTCCTCTTTTTCTTTTTTTTCTGTGGATATTTGCCTTTGAATTCTAGGCCAAACGTGTGACTTCCTTTGGTCAACAGAATGTGGCAGAAATAATATTCTGAAACTTCTGAATTGAAATCTTGAAAGGATGATCAATGTCTACTTCCTGCCTTGTAGAATCTGGATGGCACCCTGTGAGGAGGCACAAGTAGCCCTTGGAGAGACCCACGTGGAGAAGAGCTGAGGCCCTTGGCCAATAGCCCCAGGTAAGCTTCCCATTCAACACCCAGCACCAATTGTCAGCTATGTGAGTGACTTTCCAGCCACCCTCACAGAATGGTACATTATGCAGTTATAGGCAGTCAAACCAGAATTACTCTTAAAATATTCCTTTCTTATTCTTTTAAAAACATTTCATATTTTCTTCCAGAAGCATATGTTTTCTAAGTTGTAAGCATTTTAATGGCAAGGACTCTATCTTGTTTAAATTATCTTGTCAATAATTAGCCCATAACTGGCACCTAGAAGCTACTCAAAACTATTAAAAGAATGAAGAGGGAATGAATGAGTATTTTACCTATAAGTGGAAGGAAAAAAATACAGTGTATTAAAATTAAAATTGTAATAATTAAAATAAAGTGCTCAGTTAAGCTTGGAAGCAGAATCTTTCACTTGGGGATTTTATCCAAACCCAACCCACAATATTGCCATTAAAACTAAGAAGTACAGACCACTTCATCCCAATCCTAGCATGCACTAATAATGTATCTTAATTCCCATTCCCAAGGCAACTCAGTTCTTGGGTCGTTCTGTATATTCATGTGTATTCTGTTCAGCAGTTCTAAGTATACTCGACAAAGCATGATACAGAGAGTAGCTCAAATGGTTATGCTTGCTGGTTGTTTTTTTTAATCTGAACAAAAATGGCTTGTCTTCAGACATTTTTTGGAAATAAAATGCTCTGCTCCAATTGTAGGAAATAATATTTGTCCATAAGTTTCAAACAGGAATCTCAGAAGTTTTTAATTACTGTATATTATTTCCTCTTTATAATGCCCTGAGCTCACAAGAAAAAAAAAAAAAAAAAAAAAAAAAAAAAAAAAAAAAAAAAAAAAAAAGAGAGATCTGACACTGTGGTTGGCATGCCAATGAAGCCTGTTGTGAACTCTCGAGTATAATATAAACCTCCACTGAACACATAAAATTCTTGGCTTCTGAGAGAAGTCTTGTAGAAAGAGAGCATTGTGTTTGCTTCCAACATAGTTATTCTATTCAGAACTCTAATCCCAAGTCACCTTTAAAAGACCAAGTCCAAAGAAAGTTGACACAGTTCACATTTTTTAAATTAAAGAACAATTTCTATTCTTTTTATAGTTGACAAGAGTATTGTAACATTGTCTTATTAGTAGTGAATAATTCTAGAATACATAAATAGTTCACTTTATAAAAATCTTTTAGGTGACGCTGCCAGATCGGGATGAAAATCCAAAGATTGGAAACAACTGAACTTCCCATCTGAAATTAGCTGCCAAACTACCCAGATGGGAAGAATCGAATACCAATTTTTTTTTTTTTTTTGAAATTTGAGAAAAGTATCAGAATGGTCACTCAGGCTTAAAGAAATAAAAGCAGCAGGGTCTAGGCTGGTGAATCTTAGTCATTCTGATAATGAAAGGCTAATGGCATGATCTCTGGAGTCAGAACCCTTGACAAGTATTCCAGCTACATCCCTTGCAAACTGTATGGAGGACAAACATGACATTGAATGGGTGATCAACAAATATTAGGTTGATGCAAAAGTTATTGCTGTTCTTCCCATTGAAAGTAATGACAAAAGCCCCAATAACTTTTGCACCAACCTAATATTAGCTATCAGGAGTCTGCACATGAAACAATACCAAAAAAAAAAAAAAGTCCAGAGAAGCAAAAGAAGCTAAGGTTGGTTATGCTTTTCTCTGTTTATTATCTCACTCACAAAGACCCTTAGATTGGTCTTTAAAAATCTTAAGCAGTGTATAGTCCAAAGGGAAATTAGAAGAACAAAGAAAGTAAAATAATCCAATGGATAAATTACCTAAGATTAGAACACGGTACCACATGCATCTTGGATGACAAGAAGTATATCAGATTTTAAGGGGAAGACATATTGCGCACATCTCCTTATCTTCCTATACCTCACAGGTATAGGAGAGTCCCCAGGATTTAGAATTTATGAAATTACTGATGATAAAACAAGAGTTGCAGGCAGAAAGAAGTCTCATGCTCTAGATCCCCAAGGATATTGCAAAAAAAGACATTTCAAATATGGAGACAAATATGAAAAGGAATACATGTTGTATGAGTATGCTTATTCTCCAGTGTTGTATGGTGGTGATGGGAAAGGCAATGATGAATAGATGCAGTGGGTCTTGGAACCGTACTGATTTCAGAAGGATGTGGCTGATGAAAATGATGTGAGTCAGTTGAGTCAGGTAAACAATGTGTATGCTGCTGGTTATGTCATTTTACCTATCTCACTTTCTGTTTCCCCTCTGTGAAATAAAAGAAAGAAACTCAATTGCTGTTAAACTATGTATTGAAAAACCAAGGGTTCTGAGGAAGGGCTTCTTTTCATCTGGGTTCTCCAAAAGTACATCCCAAGATAAGGATTTTAATATAAGTCATTTATTTGGAAGCTAATCCCAGAAATTGTGGTCTTGGATTGGAGAAGTGAGACAGGGAAGTCAAGTAAGTCTATAAAGTGTGAGTTATCAAGAAAGTTGCCCCTGTGAGCAGCTTGAAAGGAATGTTACTGTGGAACACAGAAACAACAAGAAGCAGCAGTTTTTAAACCTTTCCTTTACCATCTTCAAATTTATTGAGGACCTGAAAAAGCTGTTGTTTGTGTTGGTTATATCTAAAAATATTGATGACCATTAGAAATTAAAACTAAGAAAATTCTAAATTATGTATTTATTAATTTTAAAATAATTCTAAACACATTACATGCTAAGTAATGGCATTTTATTAAAAACAGTTACATCTTCTAATATCAAAAATGTGAGAATGGCATATTTCATAATTTTTGGAAATCTCTTTAATACCCGGTCTAATAAAAAACAAATAAATTATCCTATGCTCTTTCGCATTCAATCTGTTGCTATATATTTTGGCTAACATAAAGCTTGCTTCAGACAGATATGTGGTTGAAAAAGAGGAGTCTTTTAATATCCCCTCAGATGGTTGTGTACAATCTTCTTTGATACTACACCAAAACTTGACAAGTAGCAATTTCTCAAAGGTTAGTTTCAGTATGGAAATGGAAATCATATGCATGAAAGTTTTGTACTCTATTTCTTTAAATGCCTTTTTAAAAATCTTGCTCTTTAAACAAATCTTGTACCCATGTTAGATTGTGTAACATCATGCATTGGTCATATGGAAATTATTAGCTACCTTAGGCAAATATTGTAAATGTTACCATATTTCATTATACAACTTAAAAAAAATTCCATTCCTGAATATCTTCACTCATCTCATCAGAAAAAGCCTTTAAGCATTGGGAAGTCACCAAGCTCACAGTGGTAGATGTAAGTTTTCCAAAATTCTAATTTTCTCTTGAAAGCTCAGATTTTATTATTGGCAACAAATACTGTCAATGATTTACTTGGAGTGATGGCCTCATTTCATTAATTTTCTAAAAACTTGTCTACCAAGTACACAAGTCTGAATAACCACAGTTTGTCCATTCTTTCAACTCCATCACACAATTGCCTTTCTTTGAAATAACCATCGTACTTCACTATGCTGCAGAAGTGCTTTATACATAGCTTTTACTTTATTATATATTTTTACAATTTGCATTTGAGGGTCAATATTTAATAAAATGTAATAGTTTTTACTGCTTCATCAAGGATATTCCTTGTGAAACCTCCACAACACATTTTGGAAAATTTTCATCACACCAAAAAGCAACCCTGTAGCCTTTAATATTTACTGCCATTTTCTTGCAACTACATGCCCTAGACAACCAGTAATCTACTTTCTACCTCTATATGTTTGCCTATTCTGGAAGTGTTATATAAATGGAATCATGCAGATTTTTGTGACTGGCATTTTTCACTTAGCATAATGTTTTCAACATTTATCTACATTGTAGCCCTTATCAGTATTTCATTGCTTCTAATTGTTTAATAATATTCTATTATACGGATATGCCACATTTTATTTTTCTATTCACCAGTTGATGGACATTTGGGTTGTTTCCACTTTTGGGATCTTATGAATAACACTGCTATGAACATTTGTGTATAAGTTTTTGTGTGAGCATATGTTTCCATTTCTCTCAGGTATATACCTAGGAGTAGAATTCCTGGGTCATATGGTAACTCTATGTGTAACCTTTGGTGAACTGCCAAACTGATTGCCAAAGAGGCTATGCCAGTTTACATTGTGATCAGTAGTAAATGAGAGTTTGAATTTTTCACATTCTTAGCACCACTTGTCATTATGTCTTTTTGATGATAGACATTCTTGAGGGTGTGAAGTCACATCTCATTGTGATTTTGATTTGTATTTCTTTGATGGCGAATGATGTTGAGCATCTTTACACATGTTTATTGACGATTTTCTTTGGAAAAATATCTATTCAGATTATTAGCCCATTTGTTGCTGTTGTTGCTAAGCTCTTATTTTTATTGGTAAATAATATTTTATATTTTGTGTATAATAATAAAATTGGGGAAACTGGAATATCCATCGCTTCAAACATTTATCATTTCTTTGTGTTGGAAACACTTCAAACCTCTTCTAGCTATTATAAAATATATAACAAATAATTATTATTATTAACTATAATACATTATTAACTATATAACTATTATTAACACTACTGTAGTATTAAACAGTGGAACTTATCTATCTAACTGTATGTTTGTACCTATTAACCAACCTCTCTTCATCTCCCATTGTCCCCAATCCTTCTCAGTCTGACGTAACCATCATTATACTGTCTACTTCCATGAGATCAATTATTTTTGCTGAGAACATGTAATATTTGTCTTTCCATGCCTAGTCTAATTCACTTAACATAATGACCACAGTGCCATCCATGTTGCTGCAAATGACAGGATTTCATTCTTTCTTATGGCTGAATAGTATTCCATTGTGTACATATACCACGTTTTCTTTATCCATTCATTCATTGATGAACACTTAGGTTAATTCCATATCTTGGCTATTGTGAATGATGCTACAATAAACACGGGAGTGTGGGTATCTCTTTGATATACTGACTTCCTTTCCTTTGAATAGACATCCAGTAGTGAGATTGCTGGATCATATGATAGTTTCTAGTTTTTTGACAAACCTGCATACCATTTTTCACAATGGCTATACTAATTTACATTCTCACTAACAGGGTTTAAGAATTCCCTTGTTTCCACATATTTGCCAACATTTGTTATTTTTTGACTTTGGTAGTAGCCATCCTAACTGGGGTGAGATGACATGCATTTCTCTGATTCAGTGATGTTGAGCATTTTAAAATATACCTATTGGTCATTTTTTATGTGTTCTTTTGAAAAATGCGTATTTGGATTATTTGCCCACTTTTTAATGAGATTATTATGATTATTATTTTCTGGTGAGTTGCGTTCCTTGTATACTCTGGATATTAGTTTCTGATTGGATGAGTAGTTCACAAATATTATCTCCCATTCTACAGGTTGTCTCCTCACTTTTGATTACTTCCTTTGATGTGCAGAAGCTTCTTAGTTTAATATAGTTCTATTTGTGTATTTTTGTTTTTTCTGCCTATGTTATGTAAGACTTAGCTATAAAATCATTGCCTAGACCAAATTCCTGAAATGTTTCTCCTGTGTTTTCTTCTACTAGCTTTTTTTTTTGGAGCGGGGGTTGGGGATGGGGAGAAGCTTTCAGTTTGTTGCCCAGGCTGGAGTGCAGTGACACGATCTCGGCTCATTGCAACCTCTGCCTCACAGGTTCAAGTGATTCTCGTGCCTCAGCCTCCCCAGCAGCTGCACTACAGGCATTTGCCACGATGCCTGGCTAATCTTTGTATTTTTTGGTAGAAATGGGTTTCACCATGTTGGCCAGGCTGGTCTCAAACTCCAGACCTCAGGTCATCCCTGCACCTCGACCTCCCAAAGTGTTGAGATTACAGGCATGAGCCACCACACCCAGCCAGCCCTTCTAGCTTTTTTTTTTTTTTTTTTTTTTTGGCAGAGTATAGCTCTGTCACCCAGGGTGAAGTGCAATGGTGCGATCTCAGCTCACTGCAACCTCTGCCACCCGGGTTCAAGTGATTCTCCCCCTGCCTCAGCCTCCTGAGTAGCTGGGACTGTAGATGCATGTCACCATGCATGGCTAATTTTTGTATTTTTAGTAGAGACAAGATTTCACCATACTGGCCAGGCTAATCTTGAACTCCTGACCTCAAATGATCCACCCACCTTGGCCTCCCAAAGTGCTGGGATTACGGGCATGAGCCACCATGCCTGGCCTCTAGTAGCTTTGTAACTTCAGGTGTTATGTTTAAGTCATTGATTCATTTTGATTTGATTTTTGTATATGGTAAGAAATAGTTGTCTAGTTTTATTCTTCTGCATATGAATATCCAGTTTCCTCAGCACTACAGATTGATGAGCATGTCTTTTCCCAATTGTATATTGTTGACACCTTTGTCAAAAATCAATGACTGAAATTCTATGAATTTATTTCTGGGTTCCCTCTTATGTTCCATTGGTCTATGTGTCTGCTTTTATACCAATGACTCAACCTTTGGTTTATTCTTCTTTTATTCTTCTTCATTGTGGGAACTTATATTAGGGATGCAATGCTGGCCATGTTGGGGGTTTATAAAACTTATTTTCTTTTAAATTTTTGTATTAAAACAATTAAAAGAAATAAAAGTGTTGCAGTTTGCCACAGGCACTCATGGCTAGCATTGCTGCTCAGTGTGATACAGCAACTTCTAGACCTTTCATGTAAGATTACACCAGAAGCTTTTCTTTCTTTTTCTTTCTTTCTTTCTTTTTTTTAAATAACTGTATTTGGACCTGACTCTTGGAAGGGAACCATTAGCCGTCTAACTTGATCATTTAGTAGTGCTGACCTCAGTGTCACTGAGTCTGGTATAACATTGCCTCTTAACGAGGGAGACAGGCCAGGAAACCCTGTCTCATCTGGAGCAACAGTTGAAGGGGACTCTGGGAAGATAGGGAAATGTTTGAGAACCTGTCACCTGCCTAGAAAGAGCTGTCAGAGCTCCCTGCACCAGCTTTGAGAGTTCCCTGGGGTTGTGGCAAAAGTAGTGGGGGATGGGAGTCTCTGGCTAAAAACCATTACGGAAAAAGTCATGGAAGGGCACACACGACAGGCACAACCTTGAACCTTTCTAGAAAAGAATCAGCCTGGGGCTGAGAATATTTTTCACCATTTTACCTGTACAACCAAAGTGTTGGTCTAGAGTGACTTACGGTGATACAAACTGCATCAATCCCTCTTATGTTTTCCTTAATTAAAATCACACATATATACGTGTGGGCAACAAGCAAATAAAAACTGGTCTTATTTCTTTTTTTCATAGCAAAAATAGTTTATCATCCTTACAAACACCTAGAAAATATGCTGAAGCATGTGATGATAATAACAATAATAGCAAAAAGTTAAGTAGATATAGTCTCATCACTCAAAAATAAGCACTTGAAATTTTTTGGTATGTTGTCTGTCCAGCCTTCCTTTTTAAAAATGTTTTGTATATATTGTGGAATCATAGAATCATTTTATAATCAGTTTTATGTTTTCATATAACACTATCTAGTAAACATTTGTCCAAGTCATTAAATACTACTCTTCTATCATCATATTTGCCATACATCATCTCATTGTTCAATAGAATGAGTTTTGTTTCCTTCTCAAATGTTTTAAACTTTCTAAGAGTCAGATTTCTTATCCAGCATACCTATTACAGGTATTTTGAAGATTCATTAGAACCAGCAGCAGAACACCTGTCATAATAACCACTCAGAGGGCGTAACTTGTTCGTGTTACTTCTATTTGTACTACTTTCCTGTTGCCATGTTTTCAAATTACTCCCTTTTGTAAATACAAATCAATCATTGTTTTTTAGACTAAATAACAAAATAGATTTACAGAATCAAGGATTTTAAATGGAAAACTCTAGTGTGTTTTTCATTGCTCAGTGAGCACAGTCTGAATATCTTCATGAGTACGTCTGTTCCAGGTACCACAGTAATATGACATGCACACAGAGGATATGGCTGGCACATGCCCACACAAAAGGCAGTTAAAAGGGGACATAAATGGACATGAAAACAAATTGGCTTTTAGAGTTATCTCTTGACTTAAAAAAATACAAGACAATAACCAAAATATACTTTCTATAACATTTTAAGGAAGACTTGGCTGTTTATGTTGAACTGCTAATATAAGTTGATATAATGGGAAGAAAATATATACTTGACTTGTGCACATTAGAGTGAGCATCTGAGCATAAAGTGCCACTTTATCAACACAAAGTCTATTTCATTTCAAGTTCCACTGCACTCCATTTCTGCACAGACATAAGATCATAAGATGAAGTTAGAGGAGAGAGGCAAGAACAGATTCCTTGAATTGCACAGGGCTCCATAATGTATTTATGGAAAATAGATATAAATTCTGTACTTAACTGTCAGCATGTAGCAAACTGATAAGAAAATGACAAGAATAACTAAAGAATGCTAACTGAAGTGCCATAATTGTTGAGAACAGAGATGATAATAAATTTCACAGAGTGTTGAGTCCCAGGGGATGAAAAGAATTGAAATGTGAGTAGTTCACAGCACTGTATTCCAATCAAGGAGAATTGAATGAGAACAGGTAAAGAAAAGTGATTTATGGGTGGCATGTACAGAAAGCCATAAAGAGTTTAGCTTGGTCAAAAGAAAGAGTGTGGACAACAAATAATACTTTACTGAACACTGACCATGTATGTGATAACTTCTGAGTAGAGGGCTTGATGTGGTATCTTGCTCGAACTCTACAATTCTGTAATAGATCATATCATGCTCATTTTATGGATTGTGAAAATAGAAAGCCCTGAAGATTTTAGGCAAGAAGACTGATCTTTTGGAACTGTGCTCCTGGAAGATTAATTTGATGTCAGTGTGCATGACGGAGTGTAATGGGGAATAATAGAGATGGAAGGCCTTTATATTGTTACGACCATGGCAATAGTCCAAATGACAACTGAAGAAGATATGACTTATAAAACTATAATGGAAAAGAGAAGATGAATGTGAGTGTGTTGCAGAGGTTGAATCCAAGCGATTAGTAAGTAAGTTGCATGTGAGAGGTAAGAAAAATAAGGATGTGAAGGTTTCACACATAAATGATTACAAGGATGGTAGTGGCATTAAAAGAGGGAGAAGAGGAGGTCCCTGGGAGGGTTGATGATGGAGTTAGTTTGGAATGTACTAGGTTTGTAGAAAAGCCAGAGGTAGATCTCCATCAGATGATAGGTGTGAGAAAGTAGAATCCAAGAGACAAAAATTTGGGAGTAGAAATGTAATAAGAGTTAATATTAGGCCAGTAGCTGGACACATTTCACAGAATTGGCCACTGCATATGCTTGTGTCACAGAGATATAACAGGACAATCAAACTCCCAATATTTGAATTTCCAAGATTATTTAAAATTTATCACATAACCATTCATCTCAAAATTGTTTAATGAATTTTAATCAAGTGAGGATAGCTGTTCAAAATATGATTCATTTTACTTTTGGGAAAAACGTTCATGTCAAAGCAATGAGGGTGTGTGCATGTGTGTGTGTAAGCATTTCACTTAACTCCCCTTGGGCCCATCTCTTCCCCCTGTGTATTTTGAGTATTGGTAAGAGCAGAAAATATAAGTTGCTGCTGAGGAAGACTTGAAGAGGCAGTATGCAAAATCACTTAGAAGCAGAACCTAAGCCATAGTTGAGTCAGACTACTCACACTGGCTAAATTGTGAAGATTTTCTCCTTATGTGGTGAGGCTTCCTAATGAGAAGCTTGAGAAATAAAGTTTATTTTGTGTATAAATGTTTCCACTAGATGTGTTTTTCTCCTAAAAACAAAATACAATAAAAGCCATTTTCATGATCTGTCCTTCAAAATTGAATCGCGGGTAGCATTTTTTCCCCAATTCCTAAAGTAAACAACTTCCTTTCAGATCTAAAATATAAATCATAATTGTGCTTTCTTTCGGGGGCTTCTGCCTTTTATCAAATTAACAGCTCTCGAAAGAAGCGCATATTTTCAGCTGACCCACAGTTGGACCTAACATTTCTTTCCCAAACTGTCAGACATTTTAGTCATGGAGGAGAGAGGACACACTTCCAGAATCTGCTGTGTGTGGCCCGGATCCTGTTCTCTGGCCCCAAGCAGTCTATCACTCTGCCTCACAGGGGCCGCTTTTGGCTAATGAATCCTTAGCTCCAAGTTTTTCCTCTTCCTAATGAGTGCTAATAAAATGCATTTAACTCCACTAATGCAACAAAAACTCAGCATTATTTCATTGTATCTACTTAATAAGAACCTTGTTTAATATCAAATTACAGCCTGCTCAGCCAAAGCATTATACTGGGGGAAGTGGGACTGTGAGAAGGGAGTATCGAGTGCTCTAATTTGGACATTCCTCCTTAATATGCCCTGCAGTATTACGTGATTGCTTAATTCATTTAGCCGAGCTAGTCTGATCCATCTGCCAACTGTTGTGTAAAATTTACTGCAATGCTAGGCAACCGGTCCCACTACACAAGCTAGAAATATAGTATCGCTTTTCCTGGGACCAAGTTATTAACAGTTGTTTGGGGAGAGGCAACAGGCAATGGTGCAGATACTGTTACAAAAAGGAAGACCTTCTGGATGTGCCTCGTTTTATAAAATGGTTACAGCAAATCCCATTTTTATTCATCAAAATGTGTTTCTAATTGCTCATGGTCTAATTTCAGAGGCATTTCATCTTTACTTCAAATTTATCTTCGATGAGTAATGTGATGTCTAATCTCCTATGTATCTCAGCTTTGAACTTCTCTGTCTTCTTTTGAACCGGCCTCTCTCTCAAGAAACGATCAGTAACAAATATCTATTGGAAACTTTCCATGTGAAGGAAATAATCATTTCGTAATTTGAGTAATCATTGCTTGAATTAGATAAAGTTCTGTGTATATTGGATTTTCTTAAAGTGAAGTATATCTGTAGTCTTATTTCTGTAAACTAGAGGGAAAAGCCTTCGTTTTGAGTTTCCCATCAAATTTAGTGGCCTGGAAATTTCTGTTCTTCTTGTCACCTGAGAGAGATTGCATTTGGAGACTCTTTCATCTACATGGTTCCTTAGGGTACAAGATTGTATTATCCTTGATACCTGTGTATTAAACTGGTAGATACACTTCTCTTGGATGTTTGAAGGAGTTAAAAAGATTTGTAACTTATTCATGGATTTATGAAGAGAAGAGAAGTTGGGGAACCTTAAAAGGGCTTCCTTCTGTCTTTTTATACTTATTCAGAAAAGCCAATTGTTACATACAGATAGGAAAATAGTTTACAAACTGTTTAGGAAAATTCCAGTGTAAAGTAGTAATAGTTATCTCTCAAGACCTTATAACTGGCTGCCTGGTAAGAAAATGGATGGAGATGGTAGGACTTCATTGAAGACTTACCTTGTAGAGTTCATGTAGAAACTATTAAGAAGAGAAGGTTGTTGCTCAATTTCTAGTAAGTGACTTGAATCAAAATTTGGTTCTGCTCACAACAGTTAAGTACCCTTGTAACTCCTTGGTGGGTGAAGTGGAGATTCTAGATCCCTCCAGCCAAGAACAAGTCAGGTAGTTATGCCAGCTATAACCATGTTCCATAGCATTCCAACACCTCAGAAGAATAGATGGATATTTCCACCTAAACAGAAGGTGTGCCTTTGTTCAAAAATGAATCTGGATAGGACAGAACTTTTTATACCTTCTAGTAATACATTTAGTTTTTTTCCTTCTTCCAACCTTAATTTTTGGTCAGAATATAAAATAAATTTCAAAACAAAATGATATGATTCCAGATAATTGCATGAAATATACTATTAATAAAAGAGCCAATATGTAGTGATTTTATGTGATAGGGAATATTAATATGAAATTATGTCCTACATAATGTTTTTCTCCCAATGTTTAAAAACTCTGTGGTTATAGATCATCTATTTATTTGCAAACAGCACTAAATAATTTTGTATAAAATCTTCCAAGCTAAGTTTATTTTCAATGTGTTGGTAGAGAAATGCATCTAGGTAGCTTTGTAGTCATACTACATTCATCCATAGGCTAATGAAAAATTAACTTGGGGAAGCTTTGGGAAAAGCAGTCAGGTACTGAGTTTTTCTTAAACAAAAAACCAAAAATTTGGAAGAATATCCTTTTTGAAATCTAGTGTTCTTAGGGAAAACTAGCTTTCATCCAAACTAAATCATAAGAAATGTTAGGATTAACTAATGTATAAGTAGAAATTTCTCTCCCTGAGATATTGTACTGTTTAACTCGTGTAACAGTGAGAAGAAGCTTCAATTACTTCGGGGAAGAGGCTAAAAAAAGAAGAAGTTTATTATGTCCCTGGTGGGTCAAGGTTTCTAAAGGTATCTTAGCCTCTGTGCTCCTAAAATAAAACGTAACCCTTACTAGCAGAGCCTTGCCTGGGAATTAACATGCTCTTAGTTTTCCTTGTATCAGACGTTCTGGAAATGTTTCTTTTAAAGAACCAAGACTCCAGTGAGAGCTAAGAAAACGAAGTCATGAAATCTCTTTCAATCCTAAACCTTTAAGGGACTAGACAAAGAGAGTTGCTTTGCTTATGTAATGAAGAGGATCACATAGACTTAGTTTTACTGTTGTTTCTTTGAGCACTAACTTGATATCATTCTTGTATTTGTTAAGCATCACCACAGAGTCACCTTAAACTCTTCTCACTCGTCCTTCACAGACAACCACCCACTGAGTCTGGAATCTTCTATATTCTTCTTTTCCTGCTTCTCTCAAATACATCTTACTCACCTCTCCCTTGACATCATTTTAGAATAGCTGTATTGAAATACTGAAATTGCCATTAAAAGTAATGGCAAAAACTGCAATAACTTTTGCACCAACCTACTAATTTAAATAAAACCAGAAATCTACCCATCGTAAGTGTAAAGTTTGATTAGTTTGAGTAAAATTATACATTTGTGCAACAGTCCCCACAATCCCGATTTAGAACACTTCCCCTTCCCCAAAAGTTCCCTGGAGCACAGTTGCAATTAATCCCCACCTGCTGAGTCTCTGACAACTATGGAACTAACTTCTGTGATGTTGTTGAGATTCAGTTATGTTGCAGCGTATGTCATTATCTTGTTTTTTTATTGCTGAATAGTATTCCATTATATGGCTATACCACAATTTGTCTGTCTGTGTATCCATTGATGGGGTGTTTTGGTTGTTTCTAGTTTGGGGCTATTATAAATAATGCTGTTATAAATATTTGTGTACCTATCTTTTTGTGGGCATATGTTTTCATTTCTCTTGGTAAATATACAGGAGTAGAATTGCTCGGTTGTATGATCAATATATGTTTAATTTTTTAAGAAACGGAAAAACTCTTTTCTAAAGTGGCTGTACCATTTTATACCTTCCTGCCAGCAATGTATGAGCCTCTTTCTCCACATCCTGGCTAATACTTGTTATTTGCAGCTTTTTTATTTTAACCATTCTAATGGGTGTTAGCATGGATCTCATTGTACTTTACTGATTGGCTTTAACCTCGTGACCAAGATGTTGAGCACCTCTTCTCCTGTTTATATTCTCCCTTAGTTCAAACCTTCATCCTTTCTCACCAGGAATACATGTAAAGGGCTATGTGCTATTTACAGCTTTTCTTTATCCAGCATACCTTCTCTTTAACATTCTTCTGGTAATAAACTCCTTTTGTCCTATGGAGACCCCATTACACACTATTCAAGTGTGGAAGATCCTGCCTTCCTATTGAGTGCCATGGGAATGAGGCCTGACTAATTAGAAAATAATATTTTCTAAACAAAGTGATTGCTTTAAGATTGAGGTCATCGCATTTCCCTTGAAAGAAGTCTTTCTGCAGAGACCTGGGAAATACAACTAAACACACATTCTAATCTTGTTAGTTGCAAGTGCCCAGAACTAGCTAACCTAACAACCTCTAAAATTGTGGGAAATCGTGCACAACGCATTCTATGGCTTCCTTGACTCTGTCATCACCCACTCCTGTAAAAGGCTCCCCTTATGGACAGGAGAGAAATGGGGCACCCCACTTACACAGCCTCAATAAATGAATTTATCTTATTCTACTTTACTCAATTTTTTAAATTTTATTTTATGTTATTGGTTATTCTTCTCAGATCTCCTTCTCTTGCCCTAATATTAACTAGGGGTTTGATCTTGAGAAAGGAGAATGACTGGTTATGACCAAATGCTCAGGCTTGTTCTAACTTGCTTAGAATAGCAAGTCTGACAGAAACTTTAAGGCCCTGTATGGCCAGTGGTCAGACTGTTAGGGGCTGGTTGCCTTTTACAAGCCTTGTAACTTTAGACAGGTTATGCAACATCTCTATGCCTTAGTTCTCGGATGAGTAACATGGGATAGTAACAGTTCCTACTTCATACATTTGTGGCAGTGATTACATGTGTCATACATCTTAAAAAGTGCTCATAACAGTGTCTGGAACATAGTAAATGTTCAGTAAGTGCTTATTGCATGTGCAGACATAGGAGGTACTATTAATGAACACCACAGGTAACTGGCTGAAAGAACTGGCTCTGAAACCTCAGAGAATTCCCTTGTCCTACTTCGCCAATTGACTATTCATTTACGATTCTGAAAGAAAAGTACTATTGTTGAAAAATGTTATTGTTTTAGATCATCTAATCCAGTTTCTGATGCCAATCATTGCTCTAAAGAATTTCCTCTCTACCACATTTCCTTCCCCATGAACTTCCTCCCCCCAATTCATTAATTGCTGAAAATAATCAGCTTGAAATGTAACTTGATAAAAAGCTCTTAGCTGTCCTCACTGTGCTTTAATAGTGAATCCTCCTTAAATAAAATGCAAAACAAGACAATAAGACATTCTAGGCACTTTCTCTTTAGCCAAAACCAGGAATTTTATATGGATAAAATTCACATTTTATTTGTACAAGCCCCTTTAGCAGATTTTGTTTATATTATTGACAAAATTATGATCACCGTTACCTTTATAGAAATGTATTTCTTCTTTTCTTCATTCATTTATTCTATATATATCTGTGAATATTTACTAGATAAGGGGTTGTAGAGTGTATTAATCAATGTTATATTCTTATTTTTCAAGGGCTTTGAATCTAATAGGAGAAAACTTTTAATATTTATACACACAACTAAAGCAAAGTATCACATTACAAATGCTGAATGAGTGCTACAAAAAAAGCTCTAGAAGTCTTGATAAGAGTTCACATTGGTGTGATGATCATGGAAGGCTCTGCAGATGGTAAATTTAATAGGACATCCATCTGGTCTATTTTGTGACCCAGAACACACAATTACGTGTGTGAATGCTGGTGTGTGAATGCGGTGCTTTGAAAAATAGAACTAATTGGTCCGTCATTATATCTTCTTCTGCCACTCACAAGAAATAACCACTAAGCTCCTTAATTAATGTCATAAACAAAGATAAGTCATCAACCATTTTGTGATACTGATAGCTGTTCAAAGAGGGCCCACCTCTCTATTTTTAGTAAAGGAGATGTATAATTGTTGAAGCTGGTGGAATGATCCCAAAAGGAATTCAAGAGGGAAAAAAACCAACTTTTATTCCTATCTAGAGGCAATTCCTTTGGCCCACTCAAGGGTTTTCCTCCAGCAATTCTGCCGTCTCTCATATCCCTCTTTCCTGGATTTTTTTGTGAGGAAGGTATGTGTGTGTGTGTGTGCGCGCGTGTGTGCACACACACGCATAGGTGGCTATGTTGTGTGTGTCTGCGTGTGTGCGTGTGTGCACATGCGCACATAGGTGCCTGTGTTGTTTCTTGATATACTTTAAGAACCTGTTACGGAGTATACTCTCAATATATATTGTTGGTTGAGTGCCTTTTATATTTCCAGAAATTTATCCATCTCCTCTAGGTTTTGTAGTTTGTGTGCATAAAGCTGTTCATCGTAGCCTTGAATGATCTTTTGTATTTCAGCAGTATTGGTTATAATATTTCTCATTTCATTTCTAATTGAGCTTATTGGATCTTCTCTCTTCTTTTCTTGGTTAATCTCACTAAGGGACTACCAATTTTATTTATTTTTCAAAGAAATCAACTTTTTCTTTCATTAATCTTGTGTATTGTTATTTTGTTTAAGTTTCACTTAGTTCTACTCTAATCTTCATTATTATTTTTTCTTCTGCTGGGTTTGGGTTTGGTTTGTTCTTATTCCTCTAGTTCTTTGAGGTGTGACCTTAGAATGCCTCTTTCTACTCTTTCAAACTTTTCGACGTAAGCATTTAAGGCTATGAACTTTTCTCTTAGCCCTGCCTTTGCTGAATCCCAGGGGTTTTGATAGGTTGTGTCAGTATTATTGCTCAGTTCAAAAAGTTTTAAATTTCCATCTTGATTTCATTGTTGTTGACACAATGATCATTCAGGAGCAAGTTATTCAATTTCCATGTATTTGCATGGTTCTGAGGGTTCCTTTTGGAGTTGATTTCCAATTTTATTCTACTGTGGTCTAAGAGAGTACTTGATATAATTTTGATTTTCTTAAAGTTATTGAGACTTATTTTGTGGCCTGTTATATGGTCTATCTTGGAGGAGGTTCTATGTGCTGATGAATAGAATGTATATTCTGTAGTTGTTGGGTAGAATATTCTGTGAATATCTATTAAATCCATTTGTTCTAAAGTATAGCTTAGTTTCTTCGTTGATTTTCTTTTCTTTTTCTTGAGACAGAGTCTCACTCTATCACCCAGGCTGGAGTGCAGTGGCGCAACCTTGGCTCACTGCAACCTCCACCTCCTGGGTTCAAGCGATTCTCCTGCCCCAGCCTCCCAAGTAGCTGGGATTACAGGTGCACAGCACCATGCCTGGCTAATTTTTTTATTTTTAGTAGAGACAGAATTTCACCATGTTGGTCAGGTTGGCATCAAACTCTTGACCTCGTGATCCACCCACCTCAGCCTCCCAAAGTGCTGGGATTATAGGCATGAGCCACCATGCCAGGCCTCTTTGTTGATTTTCTGTCTTGACGACCTGATTAGTGCTGTCAGTGGAGTATTGAAGTCCCCCACTATTGTGTTGCTGTCTATCCCATTCCTTAGGCCTAGTAGTAATTGTATAAATTTGGGAGCTCCAGTGTTAGGTGCATATATAACTAGGACTGTGATGCTTTCCTGTTGGACTAGTCCTTTTGTCATTATATAAAGTCCCCTTTTGTTTTTTTAAACTGTTGTTGCTTTAAAGTCTATTTTGTCTAATATAAGAATAGCTACTCCTGCTTGCTTTTGGTGTCCATTTGCATGGAATATTTTTTTCCAACCCTTTACCTTAAGTTTATGTGAGTCCTTTGTGTTAAGTGAGTCTCCTGAAGATAACAGATACTTGGTTGGTGAATTCTTATTTGTTCTGCCATTCTGTATCTTTTAAGTGAAGCATTTAGTCCATTTATAGTCAACATTAGTGTGGAGATGTGAGGTACTGTTTTACCCATCATGCTATTTGTTGCCTGAATACCTTGCATTTTTTCATTGTATTATTGTTTTATAGGTCCTGTGAGATTTATGTTTTAAGGAGGTTCTATTTTGTTGCATTTCAAGGATTTGTTTCACTATTTAGAGCTCCTTTTGGCAGTTATTGCAGTGCTGGTTTGATAGTGGCGAATTCTCTCAACATTTGTCTGAAAGAGAATGTATCTTTCCTTCATTTATGAAGCTTATTTCACTAGATTCAAAATTCTTGGCCGATAATTGTTTTACTTTAAGGAGCCTAAAGATAGGACCCCAATCCCTTCTGGCTTGTAGGGTTTCTGCTGAGAAACCTGCTGTTACTCTGACAGGTTTTTCTTTATAAGGTTACCTGATGCTTTTGCTTCACAGCTCTTAAGATTCTTTCCTTTGTCTTGACTTTAGATAACCTGATGACTTTGTGCCTAGGCGATGATCTTTTGTGATGAATCTCTCAGGTGTTCTTTGAGTTTCTTGTATTTGGCTGTCTAGGTTTCTAGCAAGGCTGGGGAAATTTTCCTTGATTATTTCTTCAAATAAGTTTTCCAAACTTTTAGATTTCTCTTCTCCCTTGGGAACATATTCTTAGGTTTGGTTGTTTAACATAATCCCAAATTTTTTTGAGACTTGTGTGTGTGTGTATATATATATATATATATTCTTCTTTATGTTTGCTGAATTGGGTCATTTTGATAGCTTCGTCTTCTAGCTCTGAAGTTCTTTTTTTCTACTTGATCAATTCTACTGTTGGGACTTTCCAGTGTATTTTACATTTCCCTATGTGTCTTTCATTTCCAGGAATCATGATTTTTTTTTTATTTATGCTATCTATTTATTTGGGGTTTTTTTCCACCCATATCCTGTAACATGTTTTTAATTTCTGTAAGTTGGTAGGCACTTTTCTCTGATGCCTCCTTGAGTAGCTTAATAATCAACCTTCTGAATTTTCTTTCTGGCAATTCAGAGATGTTGTCTTGGTTTGGGCCCATTGCTGGTGAGTTGGTGTGATCTTTTGGGAGTGTTAAAGAACCTTTTTTGTCATATGACCAGAATTGTTTTTTCTGTCCTTCTCACTTGGGCAGACTATGTCAGTGGGATGATCTGGGGCTCAAGGGCTGCTGTTCAGATTGTTTTGTCCCACAGGGTGTTCCCTTGATGTGGTGCTCTCCCACTTCCCTTAGCGGTGGTGCTTCCTGAGAACCAAACTGCAGTGATTGTTATTTCTCTTCTCGGTCTAGCCCCCCAGTGGAGCTACCGGGCTTTGTTGAATGCCTTTTAGATCAGATCCCTGGATCAGTACACTTTTTTGTGCTTTGTCCTTATGTCATAAATTGGCTGTTACAAGAATGACTGTGACAGGGATTCCTTTGTATGTGTAAGCTGGAGTGTGCACCTTGTGGATGAATTTAAACACTTTTCCACAAATCTATGGCAGCCCATTGCTGTTGTGTTTTCCTCAGTTACAGAACAGCCAAGTCAAATGGCCATGAGAAGTGACTGGGAGTCACCCAGCCTGTCACCAACAGTACAGATGGAATTTCTTTATTGATTAATAAAACAAGTGGAGAAGATCCCTAAGACCATGCAAAAGTCGTGGAGAAAGAACACACCCTCTTCCCAACTTTTTCTTCAAATCCAATATATATGGTTGAAAATTCATCTATGCTGCTTAATCAAAGAATATGTCAATTTTTTTTCAGTAAAATGAAATTGAAACCACTCTCCCACTCTTCACATATTTTAGGCAGGACGTGGATTGGCATAAATACCCATCTGGTTCCCAAGGGCTCTTTTCAGGTAGGATTAGAATAATCTCAGGACATACATGGGAACATGCATTACTACACCATGATGAAAATTAGAGAACTGGCTTTTCCCTGTCCCTTGTCCTGAATAAAAGTTGGGGCCAGGGGTCCAGATTTTGACCTGATGGATCCAGCCAGTGACATTTTAAGTGAGAATCACACACACACACACACACACACACTTTTATATTGAAAAAGAAAACTAATATTTTTAGATAATGATGAGAAAGACTCAGTAGGAAATAGACTGGAGTCTATTTCAGTTCCAATTTCACACTGAAGAGCAAATGTCATTTGTCTTTATCTCTAGTGTAAGAAAGCAACATCATTTTCAGTAATAAAACAAACATGGGATTCATTGAGGCTTGTAGAAGAGAGAGGAGGACGGTAGAGGTACAGATTTCTGCTGCACTATACACAGCTGGTTTTAAGGGATGCCTACCGGATGGTAACGTTTGTCAAAGATGAAACATTGTATCCACAAGCGTGGAGGCTGTGCCCTGTGGCAAAGCAATTCTCTTCAGAAAGAATGTTGGGGAAATAATTTTTCTCATGGGCTAAATGTATACATTTTTAATGATTGTGGATTTATTTCCACCTTGGGTCAAGACAATTTTAAGTTTGTTATACTGTCTCATGAACTAATAGGTTCTAAATAGTGAAAAAGAGATAGGGGAGGAAGGGAAAATGTGCATTTTGGGGAGTTGAGTTTCCTTGACGCTGAAAGATTGCTTCCAATATAATCACTGGTTTGTGGTTTCATTTTCCCCTTTAAGGACAGTGTACTTTATTCAATTCTGTATATCTCTGAGGTAGGAAATTGCTTATGCTGCTTTGACTTAACTCACGAGTGTGACTGAGGCTCAGAAGATCATTTAGCACCTAACAGAAGCAATCTTTCATTTTTTGGCAGGTGGGTAGGGGGCAAGGATGGAAGAGAGCATAATTCATTCCTGCGGATCACAATCTCCAGTTACTCCTAATCCGAGTCATTCTTTTTCTCAGTGAGAATCAGGTACATACAGCGTACCACCAGGAAGGTTATTTTAATTTACCCTCTTGCTGATATTCCTCTCACTCTGGGTTAACAGAGCTGAGCATGGCAATACTTGATTTGTCAAGTCTATTTCTAACGTATTTTTCCCTGTGCTCTGTCTTCCACCTCTGACTCAGCCATACACAAACACACATTCTGAATGCTTCTAACCCTTCTAACCAATAGACATGATTAACTGTTTTCAGCATAATCTAAGGCTGAAGATTTTAAACTGATCCACTCCAATACCAACCAGTTGATAATCACCAAAACAACTTATATATTTGTTTTTCCCTATTAATTGACTTTCAGCGAAAATGTCACGATGTGTCAACATTTGCAAATTCTTGCCATGCTCATACAAAGTAAAAATTACCATCCTAACTAAGCCGCAGGCCTTCTCAGACATGTTTTTGTTCTAAGGAGGAAGATTTTGTCACACTTATGTGAATAAATTATTTCCAGCAAACAAAAATTCAGTGTCTACAATGTGGCATCAGAATCTCAGTTAGTCTGGAAACTCTATGAAGAGCACTTTACAAATTAGCCTTTCCGATGTCACATCTCTATTTTATTTTTACTCCTTTCAAAGGTATTCACATCTTCCCCATGCTCCTTCCCCGTTTTCAAAAGGAGGTTGAAATAACAAGCTTTCTGTTATTCAATTAATAAGTCTTTCAAACATAGTGTCAGGCAAAAGTTCAGAGCCAAGTCTGTAAAGGCTGACTACTCAAGACCATAGGCCAGTAAGTTCTAATGTGAAAGAGAACTTGTATTTCTGTCAGGCATTAAGCACATGACAGAGAATGTGCACACCTGCTAAAGAACATGAAAGGGTCTTTCCTAAACTGTATTTTGCAATAAGCTCTCATTTCTCTACATAATAGCTCTAAACCATGCACCTGACTTTCGTTGCCCTAGGGGAAATCAGTACTGTTGTAGACGTAATGGGAGAAGTGTAGTATATTGCACTGCAGGAACCACCTTCCACCATCACCCTCCCCATCCTCCAAACACACTCCTGGAATAATCCCTGTGGAACTCCACTGCTGCATCAGTCTTTGATCAGTCTTCTAAACTATGCAGCTCAGAGTAGCTCAAATTCACTGCCTCCGAACTTGAAAAATTAGCACCATATCTTATATGCTTTGTTCAAAATGATCAACACCACACAAATTAGCATTTTATTATACCAGCATTAAATAAGAGCTAAAAAGAATGAGCTTTATTGACATTTGTGCTTAAGTTTGCCAAACTCATTCCTTTTCCATCTCTGTGACCTCTCAAATGACATCGCCTCCCTCAATTTTTTTCATCATCTATAAAAGCGGGATTGTAATAATTCCTATGGTGATACGAAAATTAAATGAGATCCTGTGTATAAAGTACTTTCACAAAGCTGGAATTCCATAAATGTTAGTTATAACAATTGCATAACAATTATTATTATACCATCCTGTTAAGCAAATGCTTCTTCAGTTATTCAATACATATTTAACTTTCATGTGGGTTTTAACTTGAGTAGGTTATAAATGAATACTAGCTTATAACGTGGATCTCTAACCTCAGCACCTAATATAATGGTTGTTATCAATACATAATTTAATTTTCTTTACTAATTACATTTCATAGTGTTCAGAATAGCCCTAAGGTCTTGGGAGCAGGTAAATATTTCTTACTCCTTAAGTAATTATTATAGTAGCTTGCATTTTGTGCCTGCTATGTGCCTGGCCCTGTGCTAGGTAGTTTACACATATTATCTGTAATTCTTAAGCAGCCTCATGTGATTGAATTGTAGCATGTGTGATAGAGAAATCTCTGATGATTTTGAATAAGTAGATTTGAATAGCACTATGGAGAGTGATTCATTAGTAGATGGAGTGAGGATATTCGTTTATTCATTCATTCAACAAGTATTCCCCAATTTCCTTCTACATTCTAGCTGCTCTTCTAAGTCCTAGGCTTATAACAATCAGTAAGACTTGTCCTTATAAAGGGGGAAGCAGGTAATTAACTAATAAAACAATAAGATACTTTCAGAGAGTGGTAAATGCTATAAAGAAAATAAAACAGGCTAAGAGTGTAGAAAGAATTTAGTGTGCCATGTGAGAACTGTTAGATTGGTTGGTAATAGGCAATCTGTGGAAGGGACTCTCGTGCTGAGACCTGACTTTGCACAATTTAAAGGCTTGTTATTAAAGAGTAATTATTATTATTATTATTATTATTATTATTATTATTATTATTATTATT